>NC_057711.1:39886030-39888575 GCF_004010195.1 Chiloscyllium plagiosum
TAGTGTTTTGTGCAGTCCTTGCATGGGACTTTGTACACTACATTGGTTTTGCTCATCCTGGGTATCGGGTCCTTCGTTCTGGTAAGTTGTTGTCTGAGAGTGGCTGTTGGTTTGTGTGCTGTTATGAGTCCTAATGGTCGCAGTAGTCTGGCTGTCAGTTCAGAAATGTTTTTGATGTATGGTAGTGTGGCTAGTCCTTTGGGTTGTGGCATGTCCTCATTCTGTTGTCTTTCCCTTAGGCAGCTGTTGATGAAATTCCGTTTTTGGCGAATACATTGTATAGGTGTTCTTCTTCCTCTTTTGCAGTTCTGGTGCACTGCAGTGTGTTGTGGCCCTTTTGAATAGTGTCTTGATGCAACTTCTTTTGTGTGTGTTGCAACACAAATTCCCAGCTCGGCGAACAGAACCACAACAGTCTTGGATAGAAATGAGAAATGGTAAAGGCAAGAAGTCACTTACAAGAGTGGCATACAGGCCCCTTAAATGTAACTTCACAGGAGGGTGGACCGTGAAGAAATAAATAATGAGCATTTGTCAGAAAGACAAAATGACAATCAAGGGAGATTTTAATGTATTTAATAAGTGGAAAAAGCAGATAGGCAAACATAGCCATGATAAGGAGTTCACAGATTGTTTTTCAGGATAGTTTGTTCAAAATAGTACGTTCCCGAGCCAACGAGAAAGCATGCAGTACTACTATTGGTATTGCACAATGAGACAGGGTTAATGATCTCATAGTCAAGGTGCCCCGAGGTAACAGCAACCATAAGAAGTCTGATTTTTATATTCAGTTTAACAGAGAGAGGTTTGGCTCTGAGATTTATTTTAAATAAGAGCAATTATGAAGGCATACAAGCAGAACTGGTTAGTTAAGTCAAAGGATAGGTCAAATGAGATGCAGAGGCAGATATTCAAAGGTATAGATCAAAATACACAGAATAGTTACATTGTACCAAGAAAGAAAATTCCAATTCCACTATTTGTGGTTAACTAGAACAGCTAAAGATGGTGTCATAGTTAAAGAAAAAAAAGTTTATACTTGTGGAAAGACAGGTGGTAGGTCAGAAGCTTATACAGAATTAATTTAAAAAAGCAAATAATGACCAAAAATTAATATAGAAAAACGTTAAGAGTACAAGTGAAAACCAGTCAGATTTTTAAAAGACAATAAGAGTTTTCTAGAAACATTTAAAGAGTTAACAAAGTGAGTAATGGCCCTACAAAAAGGGAGACCGGTAAACTAATAACAGTTTATTAGTTATTAGTTTTATTAACAGAAAATAAGGGAATGGCAGATGAACTGAACAGATTCTAGATTAGAGTGGTGCTGGAAAAGCACATCAGTTCAGGCATCTTTCCACCCTGCAGGCACTCTGCCTCTATTCCTGATGAGGGCGTTTGCCCGAAACATTGATTTTCCCGCTCCTCGGATGCTGCCTGACCTGCTGTGCTTTTCCAGCACCACTCTAATCTAGAATCTGGTTTCCAGCATCTGCAGTCCTTGTTTTGACCTAGATGAATTGAACAGGTATTTTCATCAGCGTTCACTGTACACTAAGAACTTAACATCCCAGAAGTAGTTTGGTATGTCAGGAAATGGAAGGAATTCACATAAATTAGCACCAGATTATAATCCAGAGCTTGCACAGTGGCTAGCACTGCGGCCACACAGCACCAGGGATCCAGGTTCGATTCCATCCTCAGGTGACAGTCTGTGTGGAGTTTGCACATTGTCCCTATGTCTGCATGGGTTTCCACCAGGTCCTCTGGTTTCCTCCCACAGTCCAAAGACGTGCAAGTTGGTGGATTGGACATGCTAAATTGTCCATAGTGTTCAGAGATACATTAGCCATGGGAAATGCAGGGTTACAGCAATAGGGTGGGAGGATTGGTCTGGGTGGAATGCTATTTGGAGGTTCGGTGAAGGCTTATTGGCTGAAGGGCCTGTTTCCACACTGTAGGGATTCTATTTGAAAAGTGATACTGGGTAAATCATTGGAGTTGTGGGCTGACAAGTGCCCAGGCACTGTTGGACGTCATCTTAGGATCTTAAACATGTGGCCAGTGAGATCGCTACGAGAGTGGAGGATATTGAATAGAACTCCTTTAAACAAAAAGAGAGAGAGACAAAAATCAGGAAACTACAAGCCAGTTAATTAAACATTATTGTGGGGAAAATGTTCAAAGCTACTATTATAAGATATTATAGCAGTGTTTTTGCACAATTTCAAGATAACCAGACAAAGTTAACATGTTTTTGTGTAAGGGAAATTATGTTTGACCAACTCATTGCTTTCGAGATAAGGTACCACAATAAATGTTTCTGCAGAAAATAAAAAGCTATTCTGTAGGAGGTTGCATGCTGGCATGGATAGACGATTGGCTGTCTAACAGGAAGAAGAACATTGGCATAAATGGATCTTCGAGGAGAAAGTGAGGACTGCAGATGCTGGAGATCAGAGCTGAAAATGTGTTGCTGGAAAAGCGCAGCAGGTCAGACAGCATCCAGGGAACAGGAGAATCGACGTTTCGGGCATAAGCCCTT
>NC_057711.1:39890640-39939766 GCF_004010195.1 Chiloscyllium plagiosum
TGAAGAAGGGCTTATGCCCGAAACGTCGATTCTCCTGTTCCCTGGATGCTGCCTGACCTGCTGCGCTTTTCCAGCAACACATTTTCAGCATAAATGGATCTTCTTCAAGTTGGCAAATTGTAATGAGTTGTGTGCCACATCATACTTCTGCGCAAAGTTTGGAAGAGTAGAATAGTACCCTTTATTGTATATTGTCTCTTCATACTCTTGTACCAAAATGTATCACCTCATATTTCTCCGCATTGAACTTCACCTGGCACCCGTCTGCCCACTGCACGGACTTGTACACTTTTGGAGTTTGACACTGTACTCCTCCCAAATTTCATGTCATCCCCTGAACACCAAAATCTAGATCATACAGGGATTGGTCTTTGGATCTCAGTTGTTTACAATGGATATTAATGGCCTGGACTAAGGGATGGAAGGTACCATTGTCAAACTTGCTGACAACACAAAGCTAAGGATTACATTGAGCCGTGAAAGGACACGGTGAGGCTCCAAAAAAAGATAGATGAAGTAAGTGGATACAGATGTGACAAATAGAGTACAACGTGGAAAATATGAAATTGTCCAATTTGGCAGTAAGATGATAAGAGATGTCAGAGCTTTGAGATGCAGACAGATGACAGCATCTTAGTGCATGAATCACAAAACTTTTGTATGCAGATACAGCAAGTAATTATGAATGCTATAGAATTTCATCATTTATTGCAAGAGGAATTGAATACAGAATCAGCGATATGCTACAGTGTAGGAAGAGGCCATTCAGCTCATCATGTCTGCATTGGCTCTCTTGAGCATTCCGACTTAGTCACAAACTCCTGCCTTTTCTCCATACCTTTAAATATTGTTTCTACTTAAATAATCAGAGTGACCTCCTAAATGCTCCAATTTTACTTGCCTCCACCACACTTCCAAGCTGTCAATTCAATACCCAAACTACCCGCTGTGAGAAAAAGATTTTCCTCATCTCATATTTGCTTCTTCAGCAAAACACTTAATCCATGCTCTAGATCACAATCCTTTAACAAGCAGGAACAGTTTCGCACCAATAATTCTGTTCAGGCTTGTCATGATTTTGAAAACTTCTATCAAGTCTCCTCTTAGCCTTCTCCTCTCCATGGCAAATGATCCCATTTCGAAGTTTCTCATCCCTACAGCCTTTCTTCTATTCCTCTTCGGCACTCTCTCCAATGAGTTTACATCTTTTCTCCAGTATAGTGCCCAGAACTGTACACAACACTCCAGCTGAGATCTAACCTAATGTCTTATGTAAGTTTAGCATAACCTCTTTGTTCTTCTACTATGTCCATATTAAAGAATTTTTGCACAATGTACATTCCTGCCACCTTTAGTGCTGATATATACCCAGGTCTCTCTCCTTCTGCAGTTAAAAATCACACAGCACCAGGTTATTGTCCAACAGGTTTATTTGGAAGTACTAGTTTTCAGAGTACTGTTCCTTTATCAGCTACTTTATTTCCAAATAAACCTGTTGGACTAGAACCTGGTGTTGAGAGATTTTCAACTTTGTCTACCCCAGTCCAACACCGACACCTCCACATCATACTTCTGCGCAAAGTTTGGAAGAGTAGAATAGTACCCTTTATTGTATATTGTCTCTTCATACTCTTGTACCAAAATGTATCACCTCATATTTCTCCGCATTGAACTTCACCTGCCACCCGTCTGCCCACCGCACGGACTTGTACACTTTTGGAGTTTGACACTGTACTCCTCCCAAATTTCATGTCATCCCCTGAACACCAAAATCTAGATCATACAGGGAAAAGCATGAGTCCTAATTCCAACCCTGAGGGATGCTAACACAAAAGGTTATGCTTCAGTTATCCAGGATGCATCTGGAATACAATGCACTGTATTGGTCACCTTACTTAAAGAAGGATGTAAGTGCATTGGAGGCAGAATAAATTCATTCACAGGATGTATGCATCGCTGGCTAGGCCAATATTTATTGCCCCTCACTAAAGGCTATAAGGGCAGTAACGGTAAACCACATTGCTGTGGGTCTGGAGTCACATGTAGGCCAGACCAGGTAAGAACCGCAGATTTCCTTCCCTTAAGGACATGAGTAAACTGGGTGGGTTTTTAAAAAAAATCAACATGGGTTTTATGGCCATCAATTAGACTGTCAATTCCAGATGTTTACTGGATTCAAATGTCATCTGTCATGGCAGGATTTGAACTCAATGGAGCCAGGGCCTTATCCTGTAATGGGTGAGTTGGGAGTCTTTGAAAATCTCTTTAAAGAGCTGGGATTCTTTTACAGAATCTCTATCAATGCTCTTGAAGGATGGATTATGTCTATAGAACAACCAAGTTGCAAAGCTAATTAAATGGCTAGTCCTTTAAAAATTGAAAGTGCTGCTAACAGCTTCAGGACATGTTTATTGAACTAATTCTAAGTGCTTTCATTATGGTATTATTAATACATTGCTGCTTTCCACAATCTACACTTACCACAATAAAGTCACTTATGTAATTGAAAATGTACTTAGCAGTATTTGATGTGGAATTATGAATATAAATGGTTTTATAAGGAATTCAGTACTTGAGGAGACTTAAATCTATTGAATGGGCTTTTACACAAAGGAGCTTTTGAGAGTGAAATCTGTACTAGATGAATGATTTGGAGGCTCTGGAAGTCTACCTACAGAGAACACAAGGTGAGTTGGCATGGAGACTGTGGAGCAAAGGGTGGTGGGGCATAGGCTGACTTGAGATAGCACTAAGTTGGCACAGGGGCTATAAGGGCTAATAAGGATGGATGGGAAATCATGCTTTTTCACAATTAGCAAAGGGTTATAAAGGGCCACCATGTAAATGAGGCATTGGCATTGAGAGTATAAGGGACTATTGAGGATAGGGATGGGGTCACAGGGATTTTTAAATTCATTCATGCGATGTGGGCATTTCTGGCAAGGCCAGCACTTTTTGCCTCTCCTTAATTGTCTAGAGGGCAGTTAAGAGTTAGCCACATTTCTGTTGGACTGGTTACCATGCACGTGTCTAGGGATTAGAGGAAGGAATGATGTGTTGTGAAGGGTGGGGATTCGATGACAATGTTTACCAAAACAACTGGAACAAAGTCACAAAGAATCAAAGTAGGCCTGACTATACTGACTCCTGCAGCCCGGTTGTCACTTCTGATGTGTATCTAGGGGCAGTGGATCCTATCTCTATCCTTGACCACTCTCCCTAACTGAGGACATACACCATTCAGGGCAGTTTTTCTCTCACAAATGAAAATCCATCCCAAGATCTTTGATCAATGCAGTCATTGATTCATTGTCCTTCCATATGTTTCCTGGATAGCTTAGAATCAGGAATATTAAATCTTCATTTCTTGTGTTAATAGTTTCTGCAGTTCACAACCGGACATTAAATCCACCTTCATGTGTTTAGTAAATCTACTCATTGATCCCTCAACCTTTAAATTAGTCTTTCTCATAATGTTGTGTCTTTGTCCCAGATTTCAATGTGTCTTGGTTCTTTTTTCTCTAGTTTCCTTCTGTCTGCATAGAATTACTTCCTGAAGTAACATTGGATGACTGAAAGGTTTAATCATGAGAATGAATGGGACCATTGAATAGGTTAGGTTTGACTGACCAATTGTAATGTCCTATATTTATTCATCATTTCTCATATTTGGTAGTAGTCTATGATCAAGTTATGGGCTGAACTGATGGATATTTTAAGGTAATATATGTTTGATAGGAGTAGAAGTGGAAATACTGGTTTCACTTGTGAAAATAGACAAAAACCAGAAGTATAAAATGGAGCATATTCACCAATAAATCCAAGGGATAATCCAGAGGAAACTTAATTTAAACTGTGTTTTCACACAGTCATAGAGTTATACAGCACAGAACAAACCCTTCAGTCCAACTTGTCCAGCCAACCATATATCCCAATCTGACTTAGTCCAGTTTACCAGCAGTTGGCCCAGATCCCTCTAAACCTTCCTATTCATATGTCTATCCAAATGCCTTTTAATTGCTGTACTTATACCAGCCTCCATCACTTCCTCTGGCAGCTTGTTCCATACACACACCACCCTGTGTGTGAAAAATTTACCCCTCAGGTCTTTTTGTAAATCTTTCCCCTCTCACCTTAAACCAATGCTTTCTAGTTTTGGACTCTGCCATCCTGGAAAAAAGACATTGGCTGTGCAACCTATCCATTCCCCTCATGATTTTATGAACTTCTGTAAGGTCACCACTCAGCCTCTGATGCGCCAGGGAAAAAAACCCCATTCTATTCAGCCCCTCCTTATAACTCAAACCTCCAGTCCCAGCAACATCCTTGTAAATCTTTTCTGCGCCCTCTCAAGTTTAACAGGATCCTTATTATAGAAGGACAACCAGAGTTGTACAAAGTATTCTAAAAATGGCATCACCAATGTCCTTTACAGCCACAACATGACGTCCCAACTCCTATACTCAATGTTCTGACCAATGAAGGTAAGCATGCCAAACACCTTCATCACTACCCTGTACCTGTGACTCCCCTTTCAAGGAACTATACACCTGCATCCCTGGATCTCTTGTTCAGCAGCACTCCCCAGGGCCCGACCATTAACTGTGCATCTCTTGCCCTGGTTTGCCTTACCAAAATTCAGCATCTCACATTTATCTAAATTAAACTCCATCTGCCACTCCTCAGCCCCACAGCCCATCTGACCAAGGTCCTGTTGTACTCTGAGATAATCTTCTTCACTGTCCACTACACCATCTATTTTGGTGTCACCTGCAAACTTCACTAACCATATTTTCTATATTCGTACCCAAAGCATTTATATAAATGACAAAATAATCAGTGGACCCAGCATTTATCCTTGCGGCACACTGCTGTCAAAGGCCCCCAGTCCGAAAAGTAACCCTCTATCACCTTCCTCTGTCTCCTAACTTAAGTCAGTTTTGTATCCAATTGGCTAAATGCCCTTGTGGGCACCGGTGTTAATGTTTATTATGGTGGAGGTGTTGACACATATCCTGACAGATTACAGTCTGTGGGCCAGGAAGTCAAGACTCCAGTTGCGGAAAGTGAAGGTTCTGGGGGAAGAGTCCTGCATCACAGGGTTTGCATCTTTGCATTCCACAGCTTGGATGCAGGGCAAATCAAACTTCATCTCCATCCCATCCATGTTGCTGATGTGACTTAATGAATACAATTTGTTTTTGTCACTTTCTAATTGTGAACCATTACAACCCCATTATTTGAGCAGAAGTCTCTTGGTAGTATCTGAGCAATTTTGCTCTAATGTTGCAAAACTGTTTTGTCCCATAAAATGTTCACATCAACTAGCTATTTGAAATCTCTGTTGGGCTTAGGGCTTTATTTAGGATTAGGATATTAGTATATTTTGATAATTTTTTAAAATGTGAACTCCCAACGAATGATATTTTTTGGGTTAAGATGTTTACAATCATGAAAAGAATAAAAGCCTAACTAATTAAATACTGTTATTGTTGGTAAATTACACTTCAAATTACAGAATTTAATACTTTTTCTGTTTTAAAACACAACCGCATAAACATTTGACAGGTATACATAACATTGTCCTTTAAAGTGGATATTAAATGCCCCAGAATCTGTCCAAAATTATTCTTAACTTGCGATTTCTGCCTTTTTCCTTTATCTGCCTGGTAACATCTAGCTTGAGAACTGTCTTTTGTAGAGAGAGCATTACTGGAGATCTTTCTACTGGTGGGAGTGAGGTACACCTTCCAGCTTAATTTTTAACACCTCTGAATTTATTTTGTTAAATTCAAGATTGAGCTTCACCCACATTCTGGCAAATTAAAACATAGAGCCTTTAGACGTGGAAATGCTCTCTCTCCAGGCCTCTGGCAAAATAAAGTTTCTGATGTTTTAGGAAAGCCTTATAAACTTAATAATTGTACCACACATAAGCGAGTATAGAGTGATGATGATTCTGATGATTTTGAGGACCCATTTTAATGCGTGCTTCTCAATATCAGGCCAGCTGTAGGTTCCTGTTCTGATGTACATTTGCTACAAAGTGGATTCCTCCTCGTCCTCCTATTCTCATATCATTTTTCCACTGAATTCCTTTGCTACAGTACAGTTATTTGACAAGTTAGTATATATTATGACTTTTAGCTTGAAAACAGCTTCATATTTCTATACTTTTAGAGGAGGAGCCATATTTTGTTCAGTCTTTTGAATAAAAGAAAAATACTGTGGATGCTGGAAATTAAAACAAACATCTGTACTTTTATTTGTTTTTTTCCACTAAAATGCCCAAATTTAATAATTAGCCATAATAATTAAAAATAATTTAATTAGGTTAATTATTAATCTAGAATGCTGTCTGCAGCAAATCAAAGATGATATTCTGTTCTTCCTATCTATACAAGTTAACAAATGGTCAAATCTATTTACAAGTCAATATAAAAAATCCAAATGATACAGCAATATACTGAAGTACACTAAGATTTGAATAATTTTTTCAAACTGACTTGTGGAATGGTGATAAAAAACACGGTTCTTGAATGTGACGATTGTGCTTTGGCAGTTTTTACAAATGCAATGGTATACAAGAAATAATGCAAACCTCAGCTCACTTCTGGAGCTCAGATGTCCAAATAAAATTAAAGATAATTGGAGAATCTCTGAGTATTCCTAAACTCTAAAGGTCGACCGAGGTTAGCACTGCTAAGCAATCATGATTAAAGAGACAAACAGCAGGAACTGATGCAGGAGAATGCTTGTGATCAGGTGCTCACATACTGGCTTCATTATGAATAGTTATGAGCTCCTTGCTCACATATAATTAATGCAAATTTCAGTTCAACCGAACCAGATTGGTTCTTGAAGTGAACTTAATGTATCGTTTTCAAGAGATAATTGTTTTCAAATAGGGATGCGACCCTGGCTATCATTTACATTCATTCGTTCATTTGTGGGATGCAAGTGTCACTGTCCAATCCAGCATTTATCGCCCATCTGTGCTGATCTTCAGAACAACCGCTGCAATCCAGATATTGTCGGCACACCAACAATACTAAAACAATGACTTCTCAGTCTAGTGTGCACCATGCAAGGAAGTGTCGCCTCTACCTTGTTGTGAATCTGTGCAATTCAATACCCCAGAGTACAGTGGATGCCAAGCCAGAGAGCTGTAAATGCTGAGACAGGCAGATTTTTAATCAGTAATGAAATCAAGGGTTATAGGAAAAGGACAGGAAAGAGGAGTTAAAGATGATCACATCAGTCATAATTGCATTGAATGGCGGAGCAGACTCTATGGTTGAATGGCATATGGTCCTATGTCTTATGATCTCATTGGTTATGAACACATTCAAACCCAGTTATTCAGAACATTAGTTATTCCTAGTTCCTTATATTGTTTTACAAAGCTATTCTTCCTCTTCAAAGACCACTGGGAAATGGAATTAGTACAGACAGTTTTGTTTTACATCAGTGCAGACCCAATGGACTGATGAGCCTTCTGACTACAGATCTTTTGCATTAATTGCATCAGGCTAAATATATATATATTTCTTGCCACTACAACAATTCTGTTGTATAAAGTTGACAACAAGGCAGACTAAAATGACCTCAAAAATGTTTATCTGCATCACTGAAAATGGGTGAATCAATATTTGAGACATTGAAAGACACTGGGTTTCTGCACTGACAAATTGTTCTTTGTGTGGGTAGGCATAATGAAGGTCCATAGAACTGAAAGAATACATATACATATGTATGAATAAATGTATTTTGAAAAAGACAATTTTGTCATCAAAACAGATATAAGGTGAATAACAAATGTAGCAGTCATCGGCTTACTGAATTCATTGACTTGATGATTCTTTTCTCTGGTTTTGTGGGGTTGTCATATTCAAGTACAACAACACAGCAGCCACAACCTCCTTCGTGACACATGGTCTTTGTTCCACAAAGGTGTAGAACGGAACGCAAGTATTCAGCCAGAGACATCAGAGGGTCTTCATTTTTCACTGTTTTGAGATATTTAAAAACAATGCATTAAGTCAGAGCCAGGAGAAATAAAATTTGATAAAGCTTAAAATGAAGAAACTAGACAGTATATGCAACTTGTAGTTACATCCACCACCAGTGCAACTAAGTAATTATCAGTTGTTTTACAGATTCTCATGGTCATAATCAGGCCATTTAGTTCAACCTTTCTAATGCCAGCATTTATACTCCATGATGTTCCTTCTTTCATTAACTCATCCTGCTATGTGAACATCACTGACAAAGCAAGTATCTGCTGCCTATTTTAATTGCCTTTAACAAAAGGTGGTCAAGAGCCACCTGTTTGAACCACAGCAGGCCATTTGATGTAGGTACACCTAGAGTACTGTTAGGAATGCAATTCTTAAGGTTTTTGATCCAGAGACATTAAAGGAAAAGCAATAAAACTGTCAGAGTCTGTATTAAATGGAGAATCTGCAGGTGCAGTGTTTCCACACATCTGTTGCCTTTCTTCTATGAGGTAGCGGTCACAGGTTTAGAAGGTGCAGACAATGACAACTTGGCTATTTGCTACACATAGTCACATGTATTGGTGAAAGTAAAATGTATGAGGTGTAGACAGGACACCCATTAAGTCAGCTACATTCTACTGTCAAGCTTTTAAAAGTGTTGCACTCATCCAAGGAAATACAGAGTATCCTATCGTACTCCTAAGTTATCAAGACAGACAGGATTTGGAGATCTAAGAGGCAATATACTCACCAAAGAATTCCCAACATGTGACCTGCTCATGTTGCCACAATAATCATATGGCTGATCACATTTCTGTTTCATAGTAACCTTAAGGTTCTTGATTATGGTAATGTGATGGAGTATAAAGGGGAAATGGTCAGAATCTTTGTTGGAAATGGTCATTGCTTGGCACTTGTGCAGGATAAATGCTACTTTCCACTTGTCAGGGAAAGCTTGAACATTACCTAACGGTGTCTGGGTAAGGACTGCTTCAGTCGCTGAAGGATGGTGAATGGTGCTAACACAATTAAAAAACATTCCCATCTCTGACCCTCTGATGGAGAAAAGGTCATTGATGAAGCAGAGATGGATGAGCCAAAAACACTACCCTGAGGATGTCCTACAGCAATGTCCTGGACTGAGATGACAGACCTCCAATACCAGAGAACATCTGTTTCCATATTACATAGGCCTTCATTACTTTGCTGACAGAACATACACAAGCATGGTAACGGAGGGGACTGGAACATTAACTCAAAAATATTTGATTTGCTAAGTATTAGAGTTGGCAGTACCATGGTGGTAGCGTCACCAGAAGGGTAATGAGAGGTCCAGGATAATGCTCATGGGACATGAGTTCAATCCTACAACTATAGGCTTAATGAGAATCATGAAACCACTGTCACAAAAACATAAAAATGCTGGAGAAACTCAATAAATCGGGCAGAATCCGAAGACATACTGAACTCAAAAGATTTACGGTTTCTGTCAGTCAAATACTGTCAGACCCTGCTGAGTTTACCAATCTTGAAAGGAAATCTATCGTCCGAACCTGATATGACCTACATGTGGCTCTTACATGAGAAGTTTGGTAGACTCTTCAATGCCCTCGGAAATGGTCGAGCAAGCCACTCAGTTGTTTGCAAAAGGACAGGGATAAAGCTGGAGGATCGTCCTAGGCATTGGAAATGACAATGCCGACATACCCAGCCCAGACTTTGGGAGAACTGAAGGAGATATTTAGCTGAGTTTTATTGGGCAAAAAACAAAATAAACATGAACACACACCTTAAATACACAAATTAAATAATACATGAATACACATGCAAATTAAGATGAGTAGCATATGCCTGGCACATACTCTCACCGGTAGAGAAGGGTACACAGTGTATGAAAAACATCTGCTGGCTTGCTTCTGGGCAGTGCAACATTTTACCTACAGAGTGCGGTTGAATCCACTTACAATATTAACAGAACATACCCGTGTATAGCTACTATTAGACAGAAGGATGAAAGATGTCTCAGTTAGTTGAAATAGAACCACTAGACGGACAGTGTTGCTACAGGGAAGGGATGTCACTGTAAAAGCCACCACCCTGTTAGCAGACAACTTAGTATATCAGGGAGAAAAAAAACATGAATGTCAATTGACAATAGCAAATGATTCCAAGGGCCCATTTGTATCAAAACAAATGGGAGGGGGTAAGATGGGGCTCAAAAACAGGGAGACAAAGGGAAAAGTAAAGGAGAAGCTCCACTTCAAAATGTTTGTGCATGGTTCCTCCTCAGTGCAGGAAGGAGAAAGAAAGAAAACTGGGTGCAGGATATACATGGAGGATTAGAGCGGACAGGAAAACTATAATGTGACTCTAAAAAAGTTACTCATAGAGTCATAAAGTCATAGAGATGTACAGCATAGAAACAGGCCCTTCAGTCCAACCCGTCCATGCCGACCAGATATCCCAACCCAATCTAGTCCCACCTGCCAGCACCCGGCCCATGTCCCTCCAAACCATTCCTATTCATATACCCATCCAAATGCCTCTTAAATGTTGCAATTGTACCAGCCTCCACCACTTCCTCTGGCAGCTCATTCTATACCTGCACCACCGTGTGTGTGAAAAAGTTGCCCCTTAGGTCTCTTTTATATCTTTCCCCTCTCACCCCAAACCCATACCCTCTAGTCCTGGACTCCCTCCACCCCAGAGAAAAGACTTTGCCTATTTAGCCTATGGGTATTTACTCATCTGCGTATACCCCGGATCATACTATTAGGCCAGGGAACACATCTTATGGCCCAAGTAATGACTCTTTTTGGAATCAGACAGAGATTCCAGATACCTTATGGACCACAGTCTCATGGAATGTGGAAAGGATGAATCTAACATTGAGAAACATGACAGACAAAATGATGCAGCAGCACAAGATAACCTGGCAGGTTGTTCTACCCTGTGTGCTGCTGATAATGAATACCATTGCTTCATCCACAGGCTACACCCCTTATAAGTTTTTGACAGGAAGGGACACGAGAAGAATGGACGGGTTGGTAGATTTGGATTTGTCTGAACCCGAGATAGACAGCACTATATCGGAAAAATGAGTTCAACAGCTGGTGGAAACAGTAAAGGAGGCAAATGATAAAGCAGCTCATCAACAGGAAAAAAAGAAACAGCAAAGCTTATTTTGACACAAAAGCTAGTCCAATAGAGTTGAGTCCTGAACAAAGAGTAATGATCAGAATACATCAGCCCAACTCATTCTTCAGTCCAAAGTTCGCAGGTCCCTATGAGACAGTAGATAGAGCTAGGCCATCTGTATACAAGGTATTGACAGCAGCAGATAAGAATGGTTGGTATCGCATTAATTAGTTAAAGTTAGTAGGAGAGAAACAAAGCAATCACCAATGGCATGTGATATTCAATGCTAATGATGCTGCATTCCCAAGTTAAAGGGAATCAAGAGCAGGACCAGACGCTGATATCAGAGGAGATAACTGAAAGACAACCTGATATTGGCCATCCATGTACAGAGGGTAACCAACAAAAACAACAAGAGAAAAAATGTTCAGAATTCAAGATGGGTTAGATGATTAGAATCTGAAACAAACTGGAAACAGGGGACAGATGATTTGGCTCAGCTTATGCAAAACCTGGACTTAAAAGTAAAATTGGGAATAAGACTATAAATAAGAGCTCAAGCTGCACTTGTATGTTGCAGATCCAGCCTAGAATGAGGGGAGTAGTGCATTTTGTTGCTATTGGATTGAACATGTTTTGGACTATGGTAGAACCGGCTTTAGAACTAGCACAATGGGCGAACAGACCTTGAACAGCATCAACGCTGGAAGACTATCTTGTGACCAAGAATAACTCGCTCTGCAGCACAAGATAACACAGACTAACAAAAGGACATCAAAGAGGACTTCAATTTATACCAAATGGGAGCACGTGGGTTGGAATGCATGGGAAAGACATTGTGTATACTAGAAGGAACAGGGGTGCAATTTTCATGTAACATTTCTGGAGGTGACAGTGGCACCAATCCCAGAAGGGCAAATCACCAGCCAATTGATGGGTCAATTCATTTAGCAACCAATCGGAAAATAACAGTCGAGATAAAATTATAGTTCACTTGGACTGTGCCCATGTGAACATAGACTGGGGTAGTGATGCATACAAGAGATATATTGACTGGGGTGGCTATTCAGTGAAATTGGTGGGATCATCATCAGTTTATACAAAGGATGATATAGCACAGGAAGGGAGTCGAGAGCATAGGCCACTCAGAGATGCAGATAGAGGTTTTTAATTTGGGTGCGGGGCCCTTCATAACTTTTAGGACCCGTAGGAAGCCTATCACCACTACCCAGCCGCCCCCACCCCCCACCCTCAGCTGTGATTAGTACCACACCAGAACCTAGATGTGTCGAATCTCAGTACAAAACAAAAAGGTGTAGGTTTGGTGCTAGAAGACACAGGAGAATCTGTCACTTTGGTACCAAGATATCGGCACGCGCAGGTAGTTTTCAATTTAACTGAAATGACCACTCCAGAATGGTGTCCATCCACCACAAAATGAGTATTGGACCACCTCCTCGAAGAACAGTTGAGCAGGAATGAGCTAAAGTCCTAAACAGGTATGAAGAAAAGAGGACCGTTGGAGTTAGCAGGGGCAGGATATGCATCAAGAGTAGCAACTGTCAACACCGTGGACATAGAATTAGAAAGTCAGATACAATCCCTCCAGCAGAAAATACAAGTCATTATTGGAGGTTACTTAGATTGGATATGGACCAATCAAATAGGATGGGATGAATCACAAGAAACCATGGACACAGCAAATTTTCTGAAGCCTCTACAGGATACAACAAATTTGATCATTGATCATATGGTCAATACTTCTGAGGCTGCCCACAAGACTGAGTGCGTGCTATAGTTAACACCCAGCTGGTATAATATATATATGTGAGTGATAATAACTTTTTAGAGTTTCATCCACACCCAGTTCCAGATTATGTTTTGGATGAACAGTTAGCAAAATGGATTGGAGAAGAGCAACCTCTACATCACCTCAGTAGTTTGACCTGAATAGGTTGTTAGGTACCAGTGACAAGGATAAAGGGAAATACTATGTTGGGGCAATGCTTCATATTTCCTGCCATGGGAACAATCTAACCTACCCTTTAAAAAGAATCCATAATGTGGACAAATAGCATGTGAGTACTTTGATATCCTTAAGCAATTCATTATGCGGCACGGTGGCACAGTGGTTAGCACTGCTGCCTCACAGCGCCAGAGACCCGGCTTCAATTCCCGCCTCAGGCGACTCGGTGTGGAGTTTGCACATTCTCCCCGTGTTTGCATGGGTTTCCTCCGGGTGCTCCGGTTTTCTCCCACAATCCAAAAAGGTGCAGGTTAGGTGAATTGGCCAGGCTAAATTGCCCGTAGTGTTAAGTGAAGGGGTAAATTTAGGGGAATGGGTCTGGGTGGGTTGCGCTTCGGCAGGTCGGTGTGGACTTGTTGGGCCGTAGGACCTGTTTCCACACTGTAAGTAATCGAATCTAATGGATAATGCTGAGAAACGGGTAAGTTGATATGCCATCGGGTGTGCAGGGAGTTGGAGAGGGGAAGTCACTGGGCCGGTCCTGAAGAGATTCCAAGGCAGAGACGTACTGAAACCACAATCTGTACCTATGAAAACAATCCATTATCCACTCTGCCTGTTAACTACTAACCAGTCGTCTTTTCTACAATATGCCCTTGTACGGCAAACATATTACAGCCGCGACAGGTATGAATTCAACCAAAGGATGGAGATAATGCCCTCTGGGAAGGACACTATGTAGCCATTAACAACATAACATCTGATGTGATTATTAGTGAGCAAGTTCTGCCTCAGCCAGTAACCAGGAAGGTGGTAAAAGAAAACCTCACAGTGAACATACCGATACAGACCAAAAGGTACGGAGGTATGTCTCAACTGAACTATCACCCTTCCATACCGGACAGCAGATTGGACATGTATAGTGGAAGAGGCAAAAGAGATAACCCATCAATGGACTAAATGCATTAAAATAATTAGAACTCATGCAGATAAAACAAAAAGGAGTTATTGCAGGATCCCAGATTGTGGATTAGGTTTTGGAATTGGGGAACCAATGTTTAAAATGAAGTTACATGAAGATTGGAAGTAGAGCTTATAATGAAACAAAAGGAATGTTAGGGAAACTAACTGCAGATATGTACACGTTTTTCATATAAACTTTTTATATATTATCCATGTACATTTTTATACATGTTCTATTATAACAATATTACACTAGCAATTATGAGAAGATTTGTAGCGCAGGTTGATGATATGAATGTCAGTTAGTGCACTGAGCTGGAAGGTCTGTTTTCAGATGTTTCGTCACCATGACAAGGTAACATCATTAGCAAGAGTCTCCAGTGAAGTGCTGGTGGTATGCCCCACCTCTCTATTTAAGGTGAGACAAGCAAAACGAAGACATGCGCAAGAATTCCTACAGGCATGGCATTCTAACCAGAACTCCAATAAACACATCAATTTAGACCCCATCTACCTTCCCTTGAAAAAAAATGGAAATGGCATCACCTGCCTTAAGAAACCAAAACCTAGAGAGAGAGAGAGGCAGGACATACCACCAGCACTTCACTGGATACTCTCACTGTTACCTAGTCACGGTGATGAAATGTCTGAAAACAAACCTTCCAGCTCAGCGAGCTAACTCACATACACATTATTCACTGTAGGATATGATACACCCACTGGGGAACACTGACAATCCTGTGAGTGGTCCACAGAGAGAGATCCTAAGGGAAGTATATTTGGATCAAGAGGGATAGATGTTAGCCTGGTTGCTGCATAGAGAGAGAGATGGTGTACCAGTTAGAGACATGCTCCTGAAAATGTGATGTTCATTATGAGGCTGCAGAGACACAGGGGTACTGTGCGCTGACATGGCTTAGGGATACTCAATATATAAAAAACTGCTGACACCCAGGGAGAAACAGCTTGTGAACTGAGAATGACCAGAGCCCAGGTACTGCTTGGTATCAACTATATTTTTCAGAAAAAGAAAGAAAGATGAGGTAATGCAGAAGCCCTGCTTGGACAAGGGGCAATGAGGTAATGCTACCCATCTCCTTGGTCTGGAGCCAATAAAAAGTAAAGACATGCATTAACAGGTGAACCTGAGCCAGTAAAAGACATCATGACTTGAGAAAAATAAGGAAAGAGGATCAAATATGACTCAGAGGCATCCAGGAAGTGATAACTCTGGAGACCAACTCTCAAAAATCAGACTCAACGTCAGAGACGTGGAGAGTGAGACCAGCGTGTGACCAAAATCAGGTCTCAGGAGCAGCAAAACAGTTATCCAGAATAGGTATTATCTTTTATATTCTGTGACTATTCAGGGAGTGTCATAGGACTGGAATGGGTGTATAAATAGTTTTTTTAATTCAGTATGAGAGAAAATATATAACCTTTAGTTTGTAAGAGAACATAAGAAATAGGTACATAATTCTTGTAACTTTACAAATTAGATTACTTACAGTGTGGAAACAGGCCCTTCGGCCCAACAAGTCCACACTGACCCGCAACCCACCCGTACCCCTACATTTACCCCTTACCTAACACTACGGGCAATTTAGCATGGCCAATTCACCTGACCTGCACATCTTTGGACTGTGGGAGGAAACCGGAGCACCCGGAGGAAACCCACGCAGACACGGGGAGAACGTGCAAACTCCACACAGTCAGTCGCCTGAGTCAGGAATTGAACCCGGGTCTCTGGTGCTGTGAGGCCATTCTTAACATTAATTACTTAATTAATGCTAAGAATGGACTGTTCTCTATGTATAGACCAGCAGCTACAGCCGGAGCCAGACAGTAGCTGGCGGTTGCTGGACTCAAACAGGCATCAACACAGGTTACATTGCATAGGGCGTGAACTAGGTGAGATCATTGTTAACAAGATCAGCATTATTTGAATCTATATAATCCATTTGTCAGTCTAATAATGACCATGAAGAAGTTCTTCCTGAATCTGCTGGTGCATGTGTTCAGGCTTCTGTATCTTCTGCCTGAAGAGGTTGTATGAGATGGTTACCAGGGTGCAACGGGTCTTTGATGTTGGCAGCCTTTCTGCGGCAGCAAGCAGTGTAAATGGAGCCCATGGATGGAAGGTTGGCTTCCGTGATGGTCTGGGTTGTACACACCAACTTCTGTAGTTTCTCATGGTCCTAGACAGGGCAGTTACCATATCAGGCCGTATTGCACCCAGACATTAAGCTTTCAGTGGTGCATCTGTAGGAGTTGGCGAGGGTCCTTACGGACATGCCAAATTTTCTGAGCTGCCTGAGGAAGGAGAGGTGTTGTTGTGCCTTCTTGGCCGTCGCAGCTACCTAGGAAGTCCAGGACAGATGTCGGTTATTGTCACTTTTAGGAACTTGGCGTTATCCACCCGGTCAACCTCAGCTCTGTTGATATAAATGGGGGTGCCTTCTCCTCCCTTCGGAAAACAATGATCAGTTCTTTAGTTCTACTGACATTGAGAGAAAGATTGTCATCATTGCACCATGTCACCTAGTCCTCTATCTCCCTTCTGTATTTTGACTCGTTGTTGTTTGATATCCATCCTACGCAGGTGGTGTCATCAGCAAACTCGTAGAATTCCAAAATTCTGTTTGAAATTTGGCAACACAGTCGTGGGTGTACAGGGAGTATAGTAGCGGGCTGAAGATGCAGCCTTGGGGGTGGGGGCTCCAGTATTGAGAGTTATTATGGAGTAGGTGCAGTTACCTATCTTCACTGATTTCCACTCTGTGGGTCGGAAAGCAAAGGACCTAGTTGCAGAGGGCAGAGCCAAGACCAAGGTCATGGAGTTTTGAGATCAGTCTGGAGGGGATAATGGTGTTAAAGGCAGAGCTGTAGTCAGTCAATGAGCAGGAGACTGACATAGGTGCCCTTCTTGTCCAGATGTTACAGGGATGAGTGCAGGTTTAAGATTTAGACCTCCATCCTACTAAGCCTTTATTCATGGGTATGTGTTGTGTTGTGATATCATGGTTTATCAATCTGTTTTGTACCAGTATTTCCATATCATAAGAAGGATATCAAGTATTGAGAAGTATTCATAGCATTTACCAATTATAATCTAAATCAAGCCTCAATGCTTTTCTGCTTTTAAATTCTGCCCCTCTAGAAACAAACCAAGTCTTTTTTTTGTTTGTTTCTTTAAATAGTCTGACTAATCTGTGTCCTTAGTGATGTGCAACTATACCATAGATAACTGTTTCTCTACCTCATGTGATTTTTAAGACTCCCTATTCCTTTCAAGGGATGCAATATCTCCATACTTTGAAACCAAAATCAATTTGCCAATTACATGCTCATTCTATACAGTTAACGCGTTGCATCATATTGTTGCTCAATGGAAAGTGTAGTCCATCGACGATTTTGATGCCACTTACAAAATAATAAATTATACTTCCAAATCGAGAATCTAAACCATCAGCTGGAATTGTGGTCCCAGGACTAGCAAACATCTCTTTCGACCCAAGTACCCTTGACCCGTTTGGTACCTTAACTCGAATCTGTAGTGCATATCATGGGTTCTCAGAGCACTTTTGCACAATTATTCAAACCAGTGAAAAGGAAATGCTTTAAAAAAAATGATTGTGACATTAATACATATTAGAATTTTTTTTAAATAAAAGTGGATTAAATTCTTTGTTTGTTACAGCAATGGGTACATTTCAGGGATGGACAAAAATTAACTTTTCCAATTTTCTAAACCACATGACCAAGGTTTTACATTGGTCAGCTGGAAGACCCAAAAAAATCACATCGCTCCAAGAAAAAGCAGGTTCTCAGGTCGATATTGGATTGGCAGAATAAACTAATAAGACTCAGGGACAAACAGGAAAAGTTAGAAAATTAAAAGGCAAGAATTTAATTGAGCCGGATCATGACCATTTCAAAAATTGATCTGCCAAAATAAACTTTACTGTAGGAACTGTAGGAACAGGATCAAGTGCCTTGAAGACATTGAGTAGTATTATTCAGATTGATAGACAAATCTAAAAATAGCTGATAGAAAAGTCTACAGAATAGATCATAGACTTGATAAAAGTTAAGCACCAAGGGCAGAAACCTGAAGTCCTCCACTTCAGCAAGAAAATCAGCATTATGCAAGATCAGTAATAAATAAATGTGTGAATCTGCAAAACAAAAAAACACTTTATCGGGTCAAAAAGACATCAGATTGATGAGTTAATAGAACTAGAATGAGGACTTTGAGATGCGACCAATAAGAACGATTCAGAACCAAGTAACAAGCAGATGCCAATGTTTCAAATCACTTCAGTACTTTACTGGAATTGTTGGAAAAGTGCATGCTGAAAATATCACTGTGATCAAGGACTCCTTATTAATGTACAGGTTTGACTGTACATTAAAGGAAATCAATTTTTAAAATAATCATTGATTGGATTTGGGAACATTGGCAAGGCTAGCTTGTTTTTTGCCCATCCCAAGTTGCCCTTGAACAGAGTAGCTTGCAAGATGAAGCTACTTGAGAGCAGTTAAGGGTCAGCATATTGTTGTCGATCAGCCAGACCAGATGAGGATAGTAGGTTTCCTTTCCTAAGAAAGGATACCAGTGAACTAGACAAATGTTTACAAAACTGTTAGTTTCATGGTCACATTAACTTACATTAATGGTCAATTCCAGATTTTGTTAATTGTTTATTAACTCCACCAGCTGCTGTGTTGGGATTGGAACCCACCTCCACATAACATTAGCCTATGTCACTGAAGCAACTAGCTCAGTGACATCATCATCCTAGCAAGGCAACAGGGCAATTAGAATGGGCAATAAACACTGGCCTATCTAGTGGTTTCTCATCCCGAATAGACATCTTTCCTTTGTAAAAGCCACCCATATCCCAAATGTGATCACCCTATTCTGCCAAGAGCTGTAGACAAACCTTTGTAGTACTCTACATCCCTGCTGAATTCTGCTCAGACACCTCTATATATCCTTCAAACAGCAGAGTTAACTTTATGCTATGGAATCAGAGCTTAACTCTTGCATCTCATGGAACAGGAGGATGAAGCCATTTGGTTCCTTGAGCCTGCTCCACTATTCAACTAGAACACAAAGCAAGGCTGTTCTATCCCATTACCCTTGACATCTTCAAAATCTAGAAAGGTATTGATCAGTTGTGAGCCTATTGAATGACTTTCCACAGCCTTCTGGAATAAAAGTCAAATACTTACCGTCCTCTGAAAAGGGAGAAATTGTTCATCTGTCATCCCCAAATGGAAAATCCTTTATTCTGAGAGTGTCCCTACAGTTATAGAATCTCCAGCCAGGGAAAACATCAGTACTGCCCTACCCTGTTAATCCTGAATGAGATCACCCTCATTCTTCTAAGCTCAAGAGAATACAAGCTCAGTCTCTTCATTCTCATTTTACAGGAAAATCGCACCACCCAGTCAATCAGTCTGGTGAACTTTCACTGCACTCTAAATGACAGGTATACCATTCCTTAGATTAGGAGACCAAAACTGTACATAATAGTCTGTACTACTGCTGCATGACATCATAATTCCAGAGTTCAAATTATCTTGCAATAAAAGCCAACATACTATTTACCTTCCTAATTTCTTGCTGCACTTGCTCATGGCTCACTAAAAACTAATGTGCAAGGGCAAGTCTCTGTCAATGAACATTTCTGAACCACACCATTTTGCAAACACCCTGCATTTCTGCTTTTCTTGTCACAGTAGATAACTTTACCTTTGTTCAACATTTTTCTTCTGTCTGCTGTGCTCTTTCCCACTGTCTTAGTTTGTCTAAATCTTAAGGCCTCCTTGCACTGTCCTCAACTCTCATTTGTAACTAGTTTTCGCAGGAGAATCCTTGAAATACATTTCATCCTCACACACACATCTTTGGTAAAAGATTGCGAGTAGCTGCCACCCAAGCACTGATCCTTGAGGTAATGTGCGAGTCGCAACCTACCAAATTGAAACAAAAACTATTTATTCCAACTTGCTCTTGTGCCCATGAACAAATTCTTAATCCATTCTAGTATGTCTTCCTAATGTGTTTACTAACCACATGTGGGACCTGAAATAGCCTTCTGCAAACCCAAAAAAGCCACATTCATTGGGTTTTCCCCTTTTACACATTCTACTGAATTACAGAATCACTACAGTGTGGAAGCAGCCATTCAGCCCATTGAGTCCACACTGACCCTCTGAAGAGGATCTCACCCAGACCCCCACCATACCCTATCCCTGTAACCCTGCATTTGCCATGGCTAATCCACTTAGCCTGCACATCCCCTATCACTCTGGGCAATTTAGCATTGCCTATACATCTATTTTGCACATTTTTAGACTGTGGAAGGATACTGGATAACCCAGAGGAAACCCATGCAGACATGGGAGAATGTGTGAAGTTTGCACTGTCGCCCGAGGGTGGAACGAAACCTGACCCCCTGGCGCTGAGGCAGTGCTAACCACTCACCCACCATGCCACTCTAATTCAGCATCTTCCGAACCTGATTTTTCTTTCACAATTCAATGTTGACTCTGCTCAAGTTCACTGCTTTGCAAGTGTCTGGTTATTAGATCTTTAATAGATTTAGAATTTTCCCTACTACTGCTGATGTCAAGGAAATGTCAAAAAGCAACTGCAGTAAGAAGAGATGTGCATGAACACACTACTTTAAACATGCTAATCAAAACATCTCGACTTCCAGTTTGAGAGAAGGTGCATTGACACTATGCGCAGCTGTACCTAATCTGTGTTACAACTGCCCTCAGGAGTTACACCTTCAATTGGGAGTGAGTACCTGAAAATGATGGATCCCCATCGGAGTGAAATTTAATCAACGTTGTAGACATCTCCTGCCGGGTAGAAAATAAGCTTAAAATGCAAGCTTCCCTTGGAGGCTTCTGCAGTCAAACAAGACTTTTGCCTTTTATAACAGAATTAAAAAGCAACAAAGCAAGGTGGAGGTTAAAGCCAGCAGATTGATGGTCATGCACTGCAACAAAAGGAGGAACAGGATGACCCGAGAGCCAGAAGAGAAACAGCCTTTCCCAGCTGTCAATTGCACATCATGAGGTTCTTATTATTATTGCCCATTCTTGGTGAGCTGCCTCTGAACTGCTGCAGTCCATTGGTTGGTGGTATACCCAAAATGCCATTAAAAAGGAGGAAGTTCCAGAATTCTGACCGAGCAACACTGAAGGAACAATGATATATAAGTGGAATCAAACTTGCAGGTGCTGGAATTCCCTTGTGCTTCTAGATAGCAGTGGTCATGGGTTTGGAAGATGCTGTCCAAAAGAACCTTGGTAAATTTCTGCATTGGATTATCTCCTGGGGATGGTCATTATCTGTACTAGTGTGACATGAATGTTACTTGCTACTTGTCAGCCCAAGCCTGGATATTGGGGAAGGTTGAGGAAACTTGTGAAATCCACACTAATCCTGTGTGGTTGCAGGGTCCCAACGCGGATAATGAGGCGTTCTTCCTCCAGGGGTTAGGTGGTAAGGGTTTGGCGATGGAGGAGGCCCAAGACCTGCATGTCCTCGGTGGAGTGGGAGGGAGAGTTGAAGTGTTCAGCCATGGGGCAGTGAGGTGGACCTTACAACCACACGGGATTAATGTGGATTTTATCAGTTTCCTCATTTCCCCTCACCCCACCTTATCAGAGTTCCAAGCCTCCAACCCGGCCGCATCTTGACCTGTCCATTATCTTTCCAATCTATCCACTCCATCCTATCACCTTCTCCCACACCTTCATCTACCTATCGCATTCTCAGCTACTTTCCCCCATCGCCACCCCTACTCCCCTTCCACTTATCTCTCAGCCCCCCACGCCCCAATTCATAAGCCTCATTCCTAATGAAGGGCTTATGCCCAATATGTCGGAGCCCCCTGCTCCTTGAATGCCGCCTGACCTGCTGTGCTTTTCCAGCACCACACTCTTCACTCTGATTTCCAGCATCTGCTGTCCTCACTATCTCCTAGACTCACTGTTGATAAGGATTTTAACATCAACAAGACTTGTTTGCAGTTGTCATTTCCAGTGCCAATGTTAATGCCATTAATCCACCTAGTTTCATTCCATTTGGAAACGAGAGCGAGGGGCAGATTGAGACACCGCGTTCCCTTTCTGCAGGTTAATGTGGTATCTGCAGGAGATGTCACTCATTAATCGGCAGTTAAGTGAGCTGCTGTGTAACAGGCCCTTCCCCCCCAATCCTTCCCTTTGCCTCCTCCTTCCCCTAAACCCTAACCCTCCATCACCATTTGGCGCAAGGTTATGAACCTCTAGTGCCTTCCATCAGCACAGCCCCACACAGGCACATGGCAGGAAGGTGGTGCCGGTCACATGTCTCCAATGACATCACTACCTGCCAATCAGATTACCCACCTGCATGATGGGCAGGCCACACGCCAATCAGAGCTGTAGCCTGTGGGCAAGGAACCAGCCCACCCAAACACCACAGAACAAATGGAACTCCATGTATTGTATCTGAGAATGTAGCAAATTGAGGAAAGTTTGCGTTCCTGACTCAGACCCAGCAGGAAGATGGAAAGCAACAGATTAGGATTCAGTATGTATTTAGGATTCTTCTTTACCTGGGATTCGTTGTGTGATCAAATTGACCTCTGCTAATAAGATGGTATTTCGAACTACATCATGAATTTCACCCCATTGAAAACAATACCTCGTGTCTAAGTCAAGCCCCTAATTTCAGCTTAAAAAAAACAAAGTCTTCAAAATTTGACCTATACATGAGTACACAAGATCTCTCAACCTCAAATCAAATTGAATTTAATTAGCTTTGTCACATGTCCTCAAATGAATACAGTGCAAGTTTATAGGGCACCGCTTACAGCACCATCTTAGGTACAAAGGTACTTATGTAAACTTCTTCAGTTCCAAGATTAGTTACAGTATAACAATGTCACCAACACACAGCACCACCTTAAGATTGCACCTAGGTACGGTGTACGTACAGAATAGAGAAATGAAAAAAAATAAAAAAGTTACATTAAAAAGGTACAGCTTGAGTATATTGCACCTTTAAAATAACTTCATAAAATCCACTCTTTCAACTTCAATCATCTCTCCAACTTCTAAAACTACCGTTTATTCATTATTCCTCACCCAATAAAAAACCTCTAGAAGTATTGGGCTAATTCTGATGTTGAATGTGATTGGTAGGTCATAAAATATTGTGGTTACTAAATTGGATTAGAACAAAAATTGTCACTGCCCACTCGTTTCCATATTTATTTTCATCTATTATTCTGTTTCAGAAAACAGGCTATTAGGCTTACGTGTTTGAGGTTTAAGTTTTGCAGGCACTAGGCCAAACGACAGCCTTAAACTATCAAGTTGCTCATACTGAAAGTCAACATACTTCCTAACTGCAGACAAGCTAACTGTAAGGAAGTTCTTGAAAATGCAACAACCAAAAACTATAATGACAGATACTTGTACATAACCAATCATTTTTTCCCCATCCTATTCAACCTCAGAAGCTACTAGACATAGATGAGAAAAGGAGAGAGTGAGGACTGCAGATGCTGGAGATCAGAGTCGAGAGCATGGTGCTGGAAAAGCACAGGTCAGGCAGCATCCGAGGAGCAGAAGAATTGATGTTTCAGGCATAAGCCTGCTCCTTGGATGCTGCCTGATCTGCTGTGCTTTTCCAGTGCCACACTCTCCATAGAGATGAGAAAGGAAAACGTTGAAGAAACAAACTGTTGAAAAATGATAAGTCTTATAGCAAGAAAAATAAAACACAAATTGTAATTAATTATTTAACTATTTGTGGTTGATATATAAATTGGTAAAAAGTCACTGGTTAGTATAGAACTTGAGCATTTAGAGTCAGATATACAGCACAGAAACAGACCCTTCAGTCCAACTCATCCATGCCAACAGATATCCGAACCTAATCTAGTCCCATTTGCCAGCACGTGGCCCATATCCCTCTACATCCTTCCTATTCATATATCCATCTAGATGCCTTTTGCATGCTGTAATTTCTTAAAACAATTTGAAATCTTGTTTTGCATTCATCAGAAAATTTTGCAAGAATAAAAATCCAAAGGAAAGAATCATTCACACTACATGAGAAAAGCGCTGATTGGTTGACAAGTGGACTCTGATTGTTGACATGAAGAATGTATCCATTGAAAGTTATCAGCTAAGCTGTGCTTAAATTTTAAACCAAACAGATCAACTCCGATTGGCTAAGGTTTTCACTGACAAATGAACCAGCTTATGGGGAAAAACAGAAACAGAGGATAGGAGGAGTAGGCCATTCCATGCTGAGAATAATGTATCAGTCATGATTGTCGCTGATCATTGAGCTCAATATCCTAATCCCCAGCCCCCTCCCTTTATATCTTGTGAGTCCCTTAGCCATAACAATGTTTTGGTCGCAATCACTTTATGGTCATGAATTCCACAGGCTCACTACTCTTTGGTGAAACAGCAATAGCCTAACAGTTTTAGCACAATATATTAAAGAAAAATCCAGATAATGCTCTAGGGACCTGGCTTCAAATCCCACCATGACAGATGATTTGAATTCAATAAATATCTAAAATTACAAAGCTGTGTCCACAAAACCGTTGTCAATTGCCAGAAGAAAACCCTTCAGTTCACTCATGTCCTTTTGAGGATCTGAAAGCTGAATACCGGCTGAGGTAACCAGTTGTTTTCAGGAACAACCACTTAACACATGCTCTTACTAACTTCGGTGGCAACAAAATGGCTTCTCAATGCAAATAATATGACAAAATGGCTTTGAGACTGCAAATTGACAATTCTGCTAAAAGCTGCATAAAATGGCTTTTAACTCTGCCATAGCGGCACAATTAACTAACCACAGTTAGCTTCAACGGAGATTAGCAGACAGTGCTTCCTTTATATCATAGAAATAACTATATTAGATAAGAAATTACTGGCTATCCTAACTGACATTCAAGTGCAGGTGCAAAGACTCGGTTTCGGAGATAAGGGTGGCCAGAGTGTTGGAAAACAAAATTGGTTCCCAGGAAATATCATTGGACCAAGTAGCTGTCAAATAAAACTATTTTGTTAATCGATTGATAATTGTCTGAATGTACTATACGATTATGAACTGTACCTTCTTTAAGAAAACTATAAAAATGTCTTTGTTTTAAGCCACATGCGCAACTCCTCTGAGGAACACGGAAGTGTATAACCTCTGTGTTTCTGGACAATCTGTGCCCAGCCGTATGAATAAAATAAAGAATGAAGTCTTAAAGAATCAGACCAATTTTGAGTACTATTGACTGATCACAGAACAGAGAGACCTCCACCCCACCCCACCCTGGGGTCCAGATCTTCACTTTATATATTTAAATGTACCTATGAGAGAAGGAGCAAAACTTGACCTATTCTTCGGGAATAAGGAAAGCCAAGTAACTGAAGCGTTAGGAGTGGAACATTTTGGGACAAGTGATTATAATTCTATTGGTTTTAAAATATAGTTACAGAAAAGGATAACTTCCATAAAAGTT
This sequence comes from Chiloscyllium plagiosum, assembly GCF_004010195.1. Classification (NCBI taxonomy): domain Eukaryota; kingdom Metazoa; phylum Chordata; class Chondrichthyes; order Orectolobiformes; family Hemiscylliidae; genus Chiloscyllium; species Chiloscyllium plagiosum. Next base: position 39,916,260 of record NC_057711.1, read on the forward strand.
AAAGCTCTTAATTGGTGTAAAGCCTATTTTAATGATAGGAGATGAACATTCAAGTTAAATGAAGTAGACTGTTCTTAGGTAAAGGGACAACTGACAGGTGTGAGGCTTTCAAAAGTGTGATAATGAGAGTTCAAAGGCATTATGTCCCTGTTGGTAAAGAGTAAGGCTGACAAGGTTAGGGAACAATGGATAAAGACAAGGTTCTAGTTACGAATAAGAAAGAATATTAAATATAGACAACTGGGATCAACTGATTCTCGTGAAAAGTTTAAAAAGGTGTAGGGGCATTCTTAAGATGAAAATCAGGAGAGCAAAGAGGGGATTGATAGTGTTGGCAGATAAGGTTAAGGATGATCCAAAAGAAATTCTACAAACACTTTAAGAGCAAAAATACAACTAGAGAGAGATTAAGGCTCCTTGTCTATGTGTTGATCCTCAGGAGATAGGAGAGATATTGGTTGAATACTTCGCGTCAGTTGTTACTGTGAGGAAAGAAACGAAAGCTGGAGAACTTGGGAAAATACATCCGGATGTTCTGAAAATAGTTCAAATTACAAAAGTAGTGGTGATGGAGGTCTGAGAAGCCTGATAGATTCTCTGGTACCTGATCACTTGTGTCCTAGGGCATTGTCGGAAGACTGAAAGGAAATTGATGGGCCCCAGCAGAAATATTTGCATCATCTATAACCATGCGTTCGGTGCCAGAGGTCTGAAGGGGTCCTAATGCTGTGCATTTATTTAAGGAAGGTTGTAAGGAGAAGCCTGAGACTTGAGAGTTTGACATCGGTGGTGAGTAAGTTGTTGGAGGTGTTTCTGAAAGATAGGATTTACATGCATTTGGAAAGGCAAGGACTGAGTAGGAATAGTCAAAATGGTTTTCTGGGAGGGAAATCATGTCTCAAACTCGATTGGTTACTCCCTTCAAAAACTCAAAAATTGATGAGGGCAGAGCAGTGGACATTGTTTATGTGATTATTGTTTAGTAAAGCCTTCAACAAGGTTCCGCATGGAAGACTAATTAGTAAAATTACATCATATGAGATTCAGGATGAGCTTGCCAATTAGATACAAAATTGGCTTGATGGTAGGAGACAGAGGGTGGTGGTTTCTCAGACTAGAGGCCTGTGACCATCAGTGCTCCACAGGAATCAGTACTGAATCCACTTTTATCTGTCAGTCATACAAACAGTTTGGAGGAGAATGTAGAAGACATGATTGGTAAGTTTGTAGTGGTGGTATAATGGATAGTGGAGAAGCTTATCCAAGGTTACAAAGATATCTTGATCAATTGAGCTGAGGAGTGGCAGATAGAGTTTAATTCAAATAAATGCAAGGGATTGCATTTGGTGAAACAAACAAGGCCAGGACTTATACAATTAATTGTAGAACAGAGAGACCTTAGGATTCAGATACATAGTTCTTTGAAATCTACATCACAGGTAGACCGGGTGGTTAAGGCAGTGTTTAGCATGCTTGCCCTCAGAGCTCAGACCTTTCAAGTACAGGAATTGAGATACCATGTTGAGGTTGTGGAGGACATTGGTAAGTCCTCTTCTGGAGTACTGTGTGCAGTCTGGTCACCCCGCTTTAGAAAGGATATTATTAAATTGGAGAGGCTTCAGAAAAAATATTTACCAGGATGTTGCCAGGAATGGAGGGTTTGAGTTAAAAAAAAATAGACTGGAAAGACTGAGACTTTTTTCACTGGATTGTATGAGGTTGAGGGGTGACTTTATAGAGGTTTATAAAATCATGAGGGGCATGGAGAAGGTGAATAGATAAAGGTGTTTTCCCTAGGTTGCGGAAATTCAAAACAAGGGAGCATATTTTTAAAGATGAGAGGAGAAAGAAAGATATAAAGGGCAACTTTTTACATAGAGTGGTTACATATGAACATGAACTAGGGGCAGGAGTAACCACTTTGGCCCTCTGCGCCTACTCTGCTATTCAATAAGATCATGGCTGATCTTTTTGTGGCCTCAGCTACATTTACCCACCTTCTCACCATAACCTTTAATTTCTTGATTGTTCAAAATAATTATCAATCTTAGCTTTAAAAACATTTACTGAAGTAGCATCAACTACTTCACTGAACAGAGAATTCCATAGACTTACAACCCTCTGGGTGAAGAAGCTCCTTCTCAATTCAGTCCTGAAGCTGCTCCCCCTAATTCTGAGGCTGTGCCCTCTTGTTCTAGTTTCATCTGCCAGTGGAAACATCATCTCTATGTCTATCTTATCTATTCCCTTCATAATTTTATGTTTCTAAGCTTCTAAATTCCAATGAATATAATCCCAGTCTACTCAGTCTCCTCATAAGCCAATCCTCTCAATTTTGGAATCAACCGAGTGAACCTCCTCTGCACCTCCTCTCGTGCCAGTCCATCCTTTCTCAAGTAAGGAGACCAAAACTGCCCATGGTACTTCAGGTGTGGCCTCACCAGCACCCTATACAGCTGCAGCATAATCTTCCTGCTTTTAAATTCAATCCCTTTAGCAATGAAGGACAAAATTCCATTTGCCTTCCCAATTACTTGTTGTACCTGCAGACCAAACCTCTGATTCATGCACAAGGATACCCAGGTCCCTCTGCACAGCAGCATTCTGCAACTTTTTAACCATTCAAATAATAGTCCTTTTTACTTTGATTCCTACCAAAATGGATGACTTAACATTTATTAACATGGTATTCCATCTGCCAGATGTTTGACAATGCATTTAAAGTATCTGTGGTCCTCTACAAAGTTTCACAGTCCTCTGAACACTTCGCTCTGCTACTCATGTTAGTGTTAACTGCAAACTTTGACATTTTCTCATGTGTGGAATGAATTGCCAGAGTAAGTGGTGGATGCAAGTACAGTTACAACATTTAAAATACTTTTGGGTAAGGACGTGAATAGGAAATGTTGAGGGATATGGGCCAACTGCAGGCAAGTGGGAATAGTTTAGTTTGGAAACAGGGTCTGGTTTCCATGCTGACTGACAATGAAAGCAAACCACCATCCTTTCTTGGTCTGAACTACAGAATGCCAGACCTACAGCAGTGTGGTTGACTCAACTGTCCTCTGGGTAATTAGAGATGGCCAATAAATGCTGGCCCAGCTAGCAATTAAAACTAAAACTAGATTTACACTCTTTACCAATTTTCTTTGTACTAGAGTCCACCTGCTAATGAATCAGACCTCTCCTCTTGTTCAGTACAAATTTGATTCGCCAACTTTAAGTCGTCACTAGACAAGCACATGGACGTACATGGAATAGTGTAGGTTAGATGGGCTTCAGATTGGTATGACAGTTCAGCGCAACATCGAGGGCCGAAGGGCCTGTACTGCGCTGTAATGTTCTATGTAAATGTTGGCTTCCTCTGGAATTTGTATTCTTGCAAAATGTCCTGCCAGAATGCAGGATGAGAAACTTCAACATAATGTCAATTTTTTTTTCCCACTGAAATATTAAAAAGTAACAATACTCATTTTAAATGCTTTAAATAGCAAGTAATAGCCTGAGTAAACTTCACTTTAAACAAAAAAGGGCACCCAGATTTTTTTTTTACAAATGTGGGGGAAAAAAAACAAAGAGGAGAAAAGAAAGGCAGTTTTATTAAAAATCCTTGGAGATTTCCAAAGCTGATTCATAGGTTGGTGAAATTGTATTAAGCAATGCTTCCATTTACTAAGCCTAGGAATTTTTAAAAAAATCCATATCCAGTGTTACTCAAATGGTGGAACAAACTTAACGACTGTCTTGACTTATCACCTGATCTATAATTATTCACAAGATGTAGGTTTTACCGTCATGTAAAACTCCATTCACTTGAATCATATATCGTTGTGCAGCAGTCCGATCTTCTACTGAGTCATTACTTTGTCCCGGAGGTGAGGCCGTCTCCATCTCTAAAGACATGGTGAAACACAATCAGAACATAAACAATAGTACATGCTCAAAATATGAAAACAAACTCTCAGAACAGAAGCACAAAATTTGTGAATTGTTGGACTTAAGATTGTATCAGATCATTTACTGTGCTTTAAGAGCAAGCAGAGGAAAAAAAAGCAAATATAGAAAAAAGGTTGTACCACATTGCTAGTACAGTTGCAAAGGCATTACTACATTACTAACACAGAAACGCTGAAACAGGAAGGTATTTTTCTTTACAAACACTATGGTTGCTGGTTCTAACCTGCACTTGCTACTATTGAGGTCTGTTTGTATCACCAACTGTATAAAGCGCACTTCCAGTAAACATTGTACTCAGGGCAGAAACAAAACCATTGCTGCATTCACTCAACGCTTTTAGTTTCATGAAAAAAGTTAAATAGGGTCTCTAATACATGCACTTTTCAATGCATGTAACCCAAGAAAATAAAACTTAAAAAAAAGGTACCAGAAAATAAAACCTTCATGGACAGGATTTTCTTCTTCATGGTATCTAAGAAAAGCAAGAGCCTGGAAATAGCAAATGGGAAGGGTGGGGAAAGGAGAACATATATTCCTGACAGACCCAGTTAAGTTGTTTGCCCAAACTAAAAAGTATTTTTGTATATATTATACAATACCAATTTTTTTAAAAAATCACTGACTAGGCTGGCTCAAACATGTAAATTTTAAAATAATTCATATTAAAAATATTACTCAATATAATTAAAGACTGGCAGTCTAATTTCATTAGCACATCTGAAAATGATTTGCCACAAATAAAACAGATACTTTATCTAGCAATCTACCACCTACAAGAAATCAAATTTTAAAAATACTATTCGTGACACTTTCAGTAATATTTGCCGTGTTTTCTTGTGTTATCAGTAAGAAACAAATTGAGTCACACAAATTCCATTTACTTGACAAGCTCAAGCAGGGTCAACAGCTTAGACTAAAATTTGCAGTTCAGGATGTGTGCAACTCCAAGCACTGCTTCTGCTGAACTATTAAAGGTTAGTTGGTCATGTGATTTATGCTGCTAAGTCCAAGGCTAGGATGTATCAAGTTATACAACTCCTAAAATAACATTACACCATCTGTTTTTCACCACACCTTAGCCAAGACATAGCTACATGAAGTGTGAATGCAGACGTTAGTACACAGAGGGGCCTCAACTATCTGAATGAGATGGGCAGGCAGTATTTTGTTCGGATAATTGATTATTCGGATAACTGATTCAATGCCTCTCCTTGGGGACTTGGAGCTTTCTGAAGATTCCTTTTTCCTCACTCTGCCTGTCTTGCTCCCTCTCGCTGTCTCAGGGTTTGTTTCTGAGCAGACACACACTTGTAAGGGACCTGTAGCATTGCTGAAGCCTCTCCTTGCCGCTGCTTCAATGGGATTGACAGAGTAAGCACTTGCTATGTCCACCCCCTGTTCAGGAGATTAAGCAACAACACCGACCCCCCCCTCCCCTGCCTGCACACTCCCACTTCCACCATCCACCCTGCGCACCCCCACCCCCAGAATGGAGATGGCAGCCGGACTGGACACCAACAGCAAGACTGCTGCCGCCTTTGAGGGGTGAGTCTCAAAATAGCACACACACACAACTTTTTGACAAGTTCCCACTCTGTCCTGTACAGGACAATGTTGGAGAGATTATCTGGGGAAGGGGGTGGTTTAGGGCACACCTCTGTCTAGAACTCCAGGAAAAGTGTGGAGAGATAGAGAGGGAGGGAAGGAGATCAGTCATTTGGAGACAGTGCCTGGGCTCCAATCGATGTCCAGGACTGTTCTCGGCAGCATTTCAGTAAGCCAAATTCACTTTTAATCACTGTAAACAAAAGACGCAATCAGTGTTGGTACACCCCTTTGATGTAATGTTTCTATCTAAACCTCGAAATCTTCTTCGGTTAATCCGAAATTCGGATAATTGATATTCAAATAATCGAGGTTCCTCTGTAGTTACAAATTTCTTCATTTATTACTGTAACTATTTACATAACTGTATAAAAACGTGGAAGGAAAATCTTCCAAATGGGGTTTCAAAGGGAGTGAATTCCTGAAATGAAGAATATCACTGTTCAGCATTCAGCGTGGATACTATAGCTTGTGAATTTGGAATTTGGTTTCTCCGCGTTTGGAAATTTGACAACATGGAGAGAAAACTTAAGATTTCTTGGGCCCAAACATGCACCCCCTCCCCTGTCAAAGTGATAGGTAGCACCCAAGTGTAGCGTTCAGCTCACATTTTCAGCAGATTCATTTGTACCAGCAGGGGGAAGGGTGTGAATCCCAAATTCGGCAGGGCCTTCTGAACAACACATTCAGTTAAGAAATAGCCAATAGAATTAGAAAAAAACAATAAACACCTCCACAAATGCTTCAATTTTTTTGCAGTGAAACTGCTAAAACCCAACTGAGCAGCTTTTTTTCTTCTGAGAGAGGTTTACTTTTTCCAGCTGTTTATTTGGCAAGACAAATGCAGTTATTGTTACAAGTTTCCAGTTAGGGACAAGAATCAAACACTCCTTCCCTAGACCAAAAGTGAGCAGTCACCAGCAGCAACTCATAGCCACAGCCAATTACTCAACTGATAGGAACAAGGTAGTAAAACAAAGACAAAAGACAAAAACAGAAACTGCCAGAGAAACTCAGATCTGCCAACACCTCTTGAGGAAAAAAAATTAACATGGAGTCCTTAGAATACGGAATTCAGTTTTGAGGGTGGGTCACTGTACACAAAACTGTTTTCTCTCCACAGATGCTGCCAGACTTGGAGTTTATCCTGCAATTTATTTGTTTCAGGTGTCAAAGTTGGGCTGGTAAGATCCACTTTTACCAAACTACTCTGTTAAACAAGAAGGAAAATCCTTATCACCAAGTCTCAAACTCCAAATCTTCTCTAGTGCTGGTGAGTATTTTGATGTTGTGGAGACAGGGTGGAAAAGGAATTAAGGTTTGCTAACCTGCCTGGTCATAGAATACAGTGGTACTAATTATCTGTAGCTTACATTTCTGAAAATCAGATTAAACTTGCTCACTAACAAGCCAGTGTTTAAAATTTAAAAGGGAGGGATGAAACTGGAATTCAATATGGCCTTTTGAAGCTTAGAACATTGGTATTTTGAGAAAGATTCTCTGGGCCCACAGCTATTGACAAACAGTAAGACCTGTGTATGTTTTGTAAATAGTGTACTGTAGATTGTATCATTGACTCCCAATAATTTTAAATCTGGAAGTTTACCCCACTCCAAGTGGGGCAGATTCAGCATTGAAGACATGGAGAGTAGGAGGTCACACTTAAAAGAGCAATCATGATCGTTTTAAATGGTGAACTATTCCTGATCCCATTCCTTGCGTCTTTGGTCACTTGTTACCACTGAATGCTAGAGAGAAAAAAAAAACATTGGCTGATGCATTCAAAAGTAATTGAACTGTTAATGGCATACTAAGTTTTCATTAGAGCTCAAAACAAAAATACCTCAATGGCACTGATTTTAAATTACTGATCATTCCTTTGTTTCATACATCTGATGTTATCCAGATTTATTTCTCTACCATAGCTTTCCATTGCTCAACCTAGTAAACTTGGAGTAATTTTAATTGGACATACCCAGGTGGAAAGAGTAGCTGCCCTGGAAGTGGCAGAAAATACCAAACTCAACTGAGCTTATCCAGCTGAGCAGACAATCAGGATAATGTCAGTCATGGATGAGGGAGCGGAGTAGATTAGATTCCCTACAGTGTGGAAACAGGCCCTTCGGCCCACCAAGTCCACACCAACCCTCCAAAGAGCAACCCATCCAGACCCATTTCCTTCTGATTAATGCACCAAACCCATGGACAATATTGGCCAATTCACCTGCCCTTCACATCTTTCTGACTGTGGGAGGAAACTGGAGCACCCGGAGGAAACCCACGCAGACACAGAGAAAATGTGGTGTTGGAAAGCAAAAGATATTTGTAGTGCGGTAGTAATGAACCACAGACTAGAAGGCCCAGGTTCAAGTCCCACTTGCTCCAGACCGGTGTACTTGCAACTCTGAATAGATGGATTAGGAAAATATCTACACAGAGCAAGAAAATGTGTAGGGTGAGGAGGAGGTATCCTGAGAGGTGAGGGAACAGTGCCAAAAGTGGTTAGCGGTGATTCAGGTTCTCCACCCACACAACATCCTCACTGGAGGGAGATTCAAGTTTTGTGCTGCCACATTTGGAGAAGAACTGAGGCTACAGAAGAGCAACAGGTTCTGTACGTAGCAATTCTGTGACTCTTGGGGCAGAACAGTGGTTAGTACTGCTGCCTCACAGCACCAAGGACTTGGGTTCAATTCTAACCTTGGGCATGGGTTCCTAACAGGTGCTCCAGTTTTTCTCACACAGTTCTAAGATTTGCAATAGATTAGCTGGTTAAATTGCACCGTAGCATCCGGGGATGTAGAGGCTAGGTGTATTAGCCATGGTAAATATGGGAATGGGGAGTGGGGGTAAGCTGGGTGGTGGTGAGATGCTTTTGAATTTCGGTGCTGACTTGATGGGTCGAATAGCCTTTATCTGCACTGTAGGGATTGTACAATTCTATAAACTTCAAGGCTGGTAGCATCTTTTGTTTTACCAATTAATGTCAGCCCACTTTCATTTTTACACACTGTGGCTTGCCCAATCCAATTGGGATTCAGGCTGCAGTTGGTTGTTTCTGTTTTCAACATGCTCAAAATTAACAAAAATGAACAAGTTTAATTATTTAAAAAGCAGCAAACAGTAACAGCCATTTCGCCAATGCAGTTTAAAATGATGCACAAGCTTTGAATTTGAGTTCACAGTCAGTCGAATACCTCTGATTGGTTGTTTTGCAAATCTCTCATGCAACTAATACACAAATACTTCTTAGTAACTGCTCAATTCCAATGGAAGTCTTTTTTTTATTTTTCAGAGCAGTGCAAGCATGCCTGCAAGGGCTGCTGTAAGTAGATCATGCTGAACAAACGTATATGAAAAGCAATCTTTAAACCATCCTGCAGACTCCCTTTTGATATTCAAGAATGGAGCTGTTTTACTTGAACAATTTGAACAAGTGTATCTGTTGCATTTGGTCAGTTCCACCTATTCTAAAGAAATCCTCACTTTTCCTTTGTGTGATAGCATGGTGATGCATGGTAATTGTTGCTATTCAAGTGCTATCTTTTTTTTAGATTAGATTAGATTAGCTTAGATTAGATTACTTACAGTGTGGAAACAGGCCCTTCGGCCCAACAAGTCCACACCGCCCCGCCGAAGCGCAACCCACCCATATACCTACATCTACCCCTTACCTAACACTACGGGCAATTTAGCATGGCCAATTCACCTGACCTGCACATCTTTGGACTGTGGGAGGAAACCGGAGCAAACCCTCGCAGACACGGGGAGAATGTGCAAACTCCACACAGTCGGTCGCCTGAGACGGGAATTGAAGCCGGGTCTCTGGCGCTGTGAGGCAACAGTGCTAACCACTGTGCCACCATGCCGCATAATGAATTGTTTAAGGATATCAAAGTACTCACATGCTATTTGTCCACATTATGGACTCTTTTTAAAGGGTAGGTTAGATTGTTCCCATGGCAGGAAATATGAAGCATTGCCCCAACATAGTATTTCCCTTTATCCTTGTCGGATGCATATGGTTAGAAAGATAATTACCAACACCATCTTGACTGTTTTCTTTCTAATTGACTTTGCCTGTGTCAAATAAATGTTTCCACATCTCTCAGTACTTAGTTAAGCATGCTATCTCAAAAGAAAGTGTGAGAGTCATATGTGCTCAGTCACATTCAGCCAACTCTCTCTCAAAAATCAACTAGTCAAGCTACTGGGACAATTTATACAATCAACACAGGAATTCTTGGACATCATCAGAAATATACACATAGACAAGGAAGAAACTATGGTCTCATTCGACGTAACGGCACTGTTCACCTCTATTGACAAAACCCTAGCCAGAGAAACAATAGCCAATCTGCTGGACATACAGAACAGGTAACAGGACGTTGAACCTATCAACAAAGACGGCATACTTAAACTACTGGACTTGTGCCTCACAACACACTTCACATTCAACAACCAGATATACGAACAAATCAACGGAACACCCATGGGCTCATCAATCTCTGGACTCTAAGCAGAAGCAGCAATGCAAAGGTTGGAACAAACAGTCTTTCCACAAATTCAACCCAAACTCTGGGTCAGATATGTTGATGACACCTTTGTAATCATTAAAAACACAGAAATAGAGAACACACACCGGATCATCAACGCCAACTCCCATTCCTAGACGTGATGGTACAGAGAACACCGAACGGAGAATTCACCACCAAGGTACACAGGAAAGCCACACACACAGACCAAGTCCTGAACTATGAAAGCAACCACCCCAACACACACAAACGAAGTTGCATCAAGACACTATTCAAAAGGGCCACAACACACTGCAGCACACCAGAACTACAAAAAGAGGAAGAGGAACATCTGTACAAGGTATTCGCCAAAAATGGATACTTGTGCAATTTCATCAACAGATGCCTAAGAGAAAGACAATGGAACAAGGACACGCCGGAACCCAAAGGACTAGCCACACCACCATACATCAGGAGCATTTCAGAAATGACAGCCAGACTATTGCGACCACTAGGACTTATAACAGCACACAAACCAACAGCCACCCTCAGACAACAACTCACCAGAACGAAGGACCCGATACCCAGCATGAGCAAAACTAATGTAGTGTACAAAATCACATGCAAGGACTGCACAAAACACTACATAGGACAAACAGGAAGACAGCTAACAATCCACATCCACGAACATCAACTAGCCACGAAACGACACGACCAGCTATCCATAGTAGCCACACACGCAGATGACAAGCAACATGAATTCGACTGGGACAACACTACCATTATAGGGCAAGCCAAACAAAGAACAGCCAGGGAATTCCCAGAAGCATGGCACCCATCCACAAACTCCATCAACAAACACATAGACCTAGACCCAATATACCGGCCACTACAGTGGACAGCTGAAACGGAAGCGGCAGGGACATGCGACTATAAATGCCGGAGGAAACACCACAGAAGCGCTTCACAGGAGGCTCCCAAGCACTGAGGATGTCACCTAGACAGGGGACGAAACGTTTGCAACAAAAATTTCAGCTCGGCGAACAGAACCACAACAGCAGTTAAGAGAATGTTCACTAGACTGATCTTGAGTCTGGATCAGTGGTGCTGGAAGAGCACAGCAATTCAGGCAGCTTCCGAGGACAGGCAAAATCGACGTTTCGGGCAAAAGCCCTTCTTGAGTTTGACAGGAACCCTCTTATGAGGAGAGGTTGAGTACATTATGGAATTTAGAAGAATGAGAGACCACCTGATTGAAACACTGATTCTGAGAGCACGTGACAGGGTTGTTGCAGAAACATGTTTTCCCCTTTGGGTGAATCTAGGACTCGAGGACATAATCTCACAATAAGGAGTTGCACACTTTATAACTGATAAGGAGGAATTTCTTCTTTGTGAGTAATGAATTTGGAATCTTTTTTCAGCAGAGGGCTGTTGAGGTTGGGATATCAGGCACATTCAAGACTGAGGGAGTCATGCTTTTTCAAAGGAATCCAGGGAAGAGGCAGAAACATCGGCCAGATTTCATTCAATGGGCTGAATGGCCTACTTCTGCATCTTACGGTCTAACCATTTCGAACTGCTTCAATGACCATTCCTTCAGCGTGAGGTCGGGGTGGGATTTTTGCTGCACAGCGTTCAACACAATTTGTGATTCCTCAGATGCTGAAGCAGTCCATGACCAAGTGCAGCAAGACCTGGTCAATATCCAGAAACAAAGAAAATATATTTCTCAGACTTTGAGCAGAGTAATTGCTTAATACAAGCCAGCACAATTGAAATAGAACTGAAATATTTTTATGGATTTGTGCCTCAATTTCTGGATATGTAGATAACAACATTTATTTAAAAACATAGAATAAATTGCTGGCTTTTGACCTGATGGGGTCAAGTAAAACCGTAGACCACCAGTACCTGGACTACACCTCCCACCCTGTCTCCTGTAAACACGCTTTCCCTTATTCCCAGCTCTTCTGCTGCATCTGCTCCGAGGAGCAGCTGAAACTGACAACCGGAAGCGGCAGGGACAGGCCACTATAAATGCCGGAGGAAACACCACAGAAGCGCTTCACGGGAGGCTCCCAAGCACTGAGTATGTCACCTAGACAGGGGACGAAACGTTTGCAACAAAAATTTCCAGCTCGGCGAACAGAACCACAACAACGAGCACCCGAGCTACAAATCTTCACCCAAACTTTGAATTCTCTTAACTGCCTCCAATGCTAGTATATCATACCCTTACACGGGCCTCCGACACTGTTCACAGTGTTCCAGCGGTGATCTGATTAGTGTTTTGTACGGTTTCAGCAAAGCCTCCCTAACGTCATACTCCATTCTCTTTGAAATAAAAACCATTGGAATTCCCCATTACCCAGGAACTTGGATGCTAGCTTTGAGAGATTCATGGGTGTGGAATCCCAACCTCTTCTGCAGCACCCTGCAAACTTTCTCCATTGAACTAATATTCAGCTCCTCTATTCTTTCTGACAAACAGCATGACCTCAAAACCTCGATTTTGCCTACTGACTTAACCTATCTGCAGACTTAGTCATCCTCACCACTTGCCTTCTTGCCCAGATTGTCATCTACAAACCTGGTTCCAGGACATGCATATACAGGTGTGGAACATTAAACATTCTAAAAATCCAAATTTATTACAGCCACTGCTTCCCCTTCATTTTTCTTATTAACTCCTCAAAAGAATTTCAGTGCAATTTGTCAGGCACAATTTCCCCTTTCTGAAGCCATGCTGACACTGCTTGATCATACTGACTGTCAGTGCACTCTTCTGAAGAACTCCTGCAGAGGTGCCAGACCTCCAGCAATTACAACCAGGAGAGAGCGTTTTCTCTCCAATTCTCACAGACTCATTTCGATTGGGCTCTTGAGTAAATACTGTCCTTAATGACAGTAACCCTCACCACCTCTGGAATTAACTCCTGTGTCAGGTGTTTCAACAAAAATTAGATCAGGAGCTGATGGGCTTCAGCGGACGCTAAACTACAAGACAGTGAGCAGGTAATTATTCAGTGCCTGTGGATAACAATGTCAATGACACCTTGCTAATTGCAAGTAGACTTAAGGGAAAATTGGTGGCAGTCATGTAATCATGGGCATGGTGATCTGGAGGCCCAGATTAATGGGCACATGGGTCAAAATCCAACTGTGTAAGCTGGGAGAATTTGAATTCAATCAATAAGTAAAATGTGGAATTGAAAACTAATTTCATCGACAGAGCCATGCAACAATTATCAGTTACTGTCAAAATCCTACTGGTTCACTAATGTCTTTTCGAGCACAAAATCTACTACCCTTACAACCTCACCTGGTCTAGTCCCCATGTGGCTCCAAGTCCACAATAATGTTGTTTACATTAAAAACCCTCAGATTGCCAAGCAATTCACCCATTTCAAAAAATAAGGGATAAAAAATGCTGACCTGGCCAGTGAGGCCTACATTGTTTTTGAAAAGCCTAATGGGACAAAAATTGACAGGGCTGGACTTCTCCTGCTTCCAGGGAGGAGGTGGGGGGTTAGGTGGGATATACCTAGTTAATTCTCCACAACTGGAGAGATGCAATTTTTCGAACATCCTAGTGCTCAAAAATGAGGTGAGAATAGTTAGGTGGTTTGGTTAGGGGGCACAGTGCTTTCTACAGTACACATTTATCACTAAAGTGTTGTCAGGACCCACAGCCTTTTCAGTATCCAGTATCTTTAACCTTTTACAGTATCAAGAAACAGTTGAGGTCTTTATTATTAGTGGTCCAAAACTGGAAAACAATTGCTTTGAATCAAGGAAACTGGAAAAAAAATGGCTGCTATTTAAAAACAAAACTTTTCCTGGGCTGTTTACAGCTGGCACATCAAATGAAGGCAACAGGTGCACGATAAACTATGTTACTATTTGGAAACATCAAAGCTAGACAAATAGTCTCCACTTGTTTGTGTTCAGGAACAGCTTGCCTAATGACAGAGTTGTTGGGCTTTACTATTAACCAGTTATTCTGGATGCAAGAGAGCTCAATGTAACAGCAGCTTTTGAACGGATGTCTGACCAAATGATAGATTGTTTATATGAGCAGCACAGCAAAGAGAATCTAACCTCGGAAGGGAAATCAACATGAGAGATGTACCACTAATGTTAGCTGTTCGCATCCACTTCTCCTATAACTGCTTTCTTTGCGTAACCTTATCGATGGAAGGAGAAAGAGCTTACTGAAAAAAAACTGGAAATCACAGCAGGTCAGACAGCATCCACAAGCTAGCATTGAGTCTAGATGACTCATCAGATGAGTTATTTGACTCAAAACATTAGCTTGCTTGCTCTCCATGGATGCTCCCAGACCTGTTGTGATTTCCAGCACTTTTTGTTATTAATAGGTTCCAGCATCTGCAGTAATTTGTTCCTAGCATGAAAGGAAGCTTTCCAAGTATTGAAAGGATCGATTCCTGACCAATGATTGAACTTAAGTCATTAAAGACCTGTAAAGACTAATCAATTCATTGAATCTTGTAATCCAGATTGGCAGTATTGAATGTTATTATCCTCCCCTACCCACCCCCACTACCCTTAATACCTACCAAGGTATAGCTTTTATGTGACTAGTTTAAACTCTAAGTCTGACCCCATACTTCTGTTACCTGCATTTAAAGACAAATGTTCACAAGCTCTTTTTTGGCTAATTATACAAAGTAGAATTGGCTGTACTGTTACAGGTAATCAAATGAGTGCAGTGAAAAGTCACCACCCATGGCACTCTCTTCAGTACAAAGGTCCCTGGGTACAGCTTCTTCAGTTAGTTATAGTTCTTAGAAATTTAGAGAAGTACAAAGTCCACAATAAAATACAGACTTTAGGAATAAGTTATAAAATGGAGGAAAAAAATTCAGAACAAGAGAGTTTTCCAACCCAAATATGATCGAAAATGCAATTTCAAATCAGAATTGGATAGCAAAGTAGAGTTGTAAATTTTGCTTTTGTTGAAACTTTATTGCTGGAACAGCACAGCAGGTCAGGCAGCATCCAGGGAACAGGAGATTCGACGTTTCGGGCACAGGCCCTTCCCGTCCCAAATTCAACAAGGGACGGGACGAAGCAAGTCGAGGTTCCGCCGAGATTCGAACTCGGATCGCTGGATTCAAAGTCCAGAGTGCTAGCCATTACACCACGGAACCAGCAGTGCTGCGGTTCCAGCAATAAAGTTTCAACTTTGATCTCCAGCATCTGCAGACCTCACTTTCTCCTTGTAAATTTTGCTGGTGATCAAACTTTTTCCACTTTTGTCAAGACTACAGGAATAGTGGGTTGGATTTCCAGTGTGCTATCCCAGCCAATCCTAACGCTATCATGGAGTGAATTAAATTGGCTGAAGGCTGCATCTGAGATGCTGGGGACCTCAGAGGCTGGACTGCTCTGATGTTAAAAAATTCAGTTGTACAAAGTGTTGCGGGAGATAGGGGAATCTGGTTGGAGCAGCAATTATTGCACATTCCTAATTGCCCAGATGCCCATTAAGAATCAACCACATTACCATGAGTCTGGAGTCCCATGTAGATCGACCAGGCAAAGAACCGCAAACTTTCTTCCCTGAAGGACATCACTAAATCAGATGTGAACAATGGTCATTGGCAATGGTAGTCAGGAGACTAGATTTTAATTGCAGATTTTCATTCACTTCAAATATGACCATCTGCCATGGTGGTATTCAAATCCAGTGTCCCCAGGGCATTAGCCTAGAGCCCTGGATATCTAAAGTTAAAGAGTGTGGTGCTGGAAAAGCACAGCCGGTCAAGCAGCTTCCGAGGAGCAGGAGATGATGAAGGGTTTATGTCTGAAACGTCGACTCTCCTGCTTCTCGAAAGCTGCTAACCGGCTGTGTTTTTCAAGCACCACACTCTAACTTTCGATATACAGCAACTGCAGTCCTCACTTTCACCCGGTATATCTAGTCCAGTGACATTACCACTATATCACCACCTCCCACAGATGCTCTGTCTTCCGTGGAAAGAGCTGTTTAAACAAAAATCTATCCCCATGCAGCATGGCAGGAAATGAAGGGTACTCCAACTGAAGGGTATCTTTCCTTTCTCAAGGGACCAGAGCAGACAAAAGGCAGTACTCTCCTTATCAATGACATTTGAGGAAACAGAGGCATGATGGAGGAGAAGGTAGTAAGACAAACTAAGTAAAATTAGTGTTATGAAGATGTGGGTGTACCTTTAAGAGAGTGAAGGACTTGGAAAGTACACCGAGTGCTGGAGAATTTACAAAGTAACATTTGATTCAGAACAAACAGCACTTGCTGAGTTGCCAAGAGACAAAAAACACAAATTTGAATTCGGCCAATCAGTTTAAAGTATACCCCGAGAAAAATATCAAATTCCAATCCAATTTGAATTGAGTATATTGACAATCTTATAAGCCAATGACAGAATCCAGTGCTTTCAGGGTATAAGACCAGGGGGAAAATTGAACAGTTGAGAGGAGAACTGCCAAGTCCAGAATGTAAACAGACTGCCTGAAAATAGCTCTCTTAAAGTTCCTTTTCGATCAGCAACATGGGATGCAGAAATTCCTAAAAAGAAAAGACGACATTGGAAGACCCAAATAGAAGAACAAAAGCTGCCTGGTTTTGAGATAAGAAGTATGGTTTTGTAAATCTTAATTGGGAGTTTTATCGGATTAGTATTATAGAAGGGAATGTAAAAGATAGGGGGTTAGAGGAAGAAATTGTAAATAGTGGTTAGTTAGTTATTCTCTGTTATACTTTAAGAAATAAGGTTGTTAATTTTTACTTTAAATAGTTCTTGGCCACTCTAATTTTAACAGATTACTGCATGGGATAATTATTTTCTGTGTAGCTGATTTTAAATTAAACAAGAGGGTTTACCCAGTGTTGTAACATTAGATAAAGCAAGAAAATTATCAAATGCAAGTTTGAAAACATCAATAAGAACAAAAATGTAGTACCTGCAAGAAAATCTTCACAATTTCAATTCTTTTTGAACTGATGAGGTGGAGTAACTGCAAGAAAGTAAATGGTGGTATTAAGAAGGTTCCTTGCATCATTAAGAATGCAGCCTAACTTTACAAATTTTAATTCATTTCAGCAATACAACCACAGCAACTTCTTGATATGCATGGAGAATTGGGCTGCAGGCTTGCTTTTCCTGTGGCCAGTGACAGAACAGTGCAGAGTCCAGCAATTGGTGGCAATCTGTGATGCCCAGGACGTATAATGTATTCCTCACTACAAGATGCTGGGACACTTATACCACATTATTGCTAAATAGTGTTATGGATATCATGCAATTTGGTGTAATGAATGAATGCATCATCTTTGCTACAAAGTATAGCAATAATTATCCAAGTTCTACAATGTTGTGCAGAGTAATAAAACAAAAATAATTGTTTCTGAGCTTCAGCATCCATACAGACCGAAAGTACTGGCTGCATTTAGGAGGCAATAGCCTAGTGGTATTATCGCTAGACTATTAAGCCAAGAACTCAGCTAATGTTCTAGAGTCCCAGATGGGAGAACTGGAATTCAATTTTTTAAAAATCTGGAATAATTAAGGATCTAATGATGGTGAAACCATTGTCAGAAAAACCCATCTGGTTCACTAGTGTCCTTTCAGGATGGGAATTTGCCATCTTTACCCAGTCTGGCCCACACTTGACTCCAGACCCATAGTAAAATGGTCGACTCTCAACTTGTCCTTTGAAAATGGTGCAGTTAGCCACTTGGTTGAAGGGCAGTAAGCATGACCAGGGCAAATTGACGCCTGGAGGAAGAGCGCCTTATCTTCCCCCCAGGAACCCTCCAGCTTCCTCATTTCCCCTCCCCCCACCTTTTCTCAGTCCCAACCCTCGGACTCAGCACCTCCTAGCAACACATTTTTCAGCTCTGATCTCCAGCATCTGCAGTCCTCACTTCCTTCTTCACGCAATCTAGTCTAATGTATTCACTGCTCACAATGTAGTCTCCTCGACATTGGGAAAATTAAGCAGAAACTGGTGACAGTTTCCCTTTTTGGCTGGAGTTCTGAGCAGTCACTTAACTTAAGTGTTAGCATCTGGAGAGAAATGAGAGTTATCAGACCTGCTGAACTTTTCCAGCAATTTGTTTTTGTTTCCGATTTCCAGTATCAGCAATTCTTATTTAGTATGCAACTCACGACTGACTTTTTTCCACCCTAACTCCCCCTCATGGGCTTAGCAACAATTCGACTACAAAAGGAATTCCATTGAGCTCACCAGTTTCTCCAGACTTCAGCTAAGTTTGATAAGATAATACTACATTCAATGTTCAATATTCAAATGCACAAACGTTTTCATGCCCACAAATCACACAATCTTAAAATCTCAGTCTTCCTATTTGAGATTTTATTGTTGTCATGAGCTAGACCTGTTTCCACAAGATACAGAACTGTTGAAACATGAAGTTCCTCCCCCCCAACAATATGTGTTTCACTTGGTGTACCTGGTAACCACGTTTGTACCAAGACTTGTTCAACTGCAATTTCTCATTATGGGGAGACTAACCTCACACTGACAGATCTCCTTAGACTCAAGTTTTAATCGGTTTGGCGGAAGCAGTTGGTTGTGTGGACTAAAGGACACCGCTCCCTGGCCATTTGCTTAGCTTCAGCATAACGTCTGAACAGCTGAAGAAACCTCTCTCTCAAATGCCCTGTCTCTTTCAGTTCTGCGCAACGCGCGACAGTACAGTTCACCGAGATCACATGAAAGTGGAATGGCGAGGTGGAAGAAACGAAACTATGCAAGTATAGCTCAACAAACTGCATAGCTCACTATCGAGGCTGGAGAGGAAAACATTAAATGCAATCCTCATGAAACATTCAGTGCATTCTGATCTACATTCAGAAATTGAGAGAGCGCAGTCGAAAACGAACCTTTAGCAATTTACAAAAGCAGTTGGCTTTCAGTATTAGCGTCACTTACGTCCGTGAAGTGACTTTCACTCGACAGCGGAAAAGGAGGATCGCACACTCGCGGTTCCTGGTAAACAAATGCCGAGAAAAGAAAGGGGCCACTTTAACACTGTCACTGCTGCACGGTCATGAGACGATAAAGATTTGGTAACGAAAGTCTATGCATTCACAATGAAACCATTCTAGCAAATAGCCCTTGGTTTTATTTAACTAATTCATTTTTAATTAACCTGTTCAGAGCTGTTAAAACACACCGCTTGATCTCTTGGTTCAGAGATAGAGACAGTGCAAGATCCTTAGAGTCATAACAGCGTGCAAACACACCCTTTGGTCCAAACAGTGTATCCTAAAAATGATCCCAAACAAAACTAGTCCCACTTGCCTGCTTCTGACCTTTATCCCTCCAAAATAACTTTTAAAAAGCAAAAGACTTAAACCATTTTCCCATAATTATTACAGAAGTAGAACAAAAAAGATTTAATGGAAGCAATAAAGAAATATTTAAGAGGCTTATTAAGTGAAAAAAATGATAAACTGGTCAGTTAAATTAACACCAAATTACAAACTCGATATAACCTGAATACATTTATTCCTGCCAATGAGGCATTATCATGATTTGGAGATGCCAGTGTTGGACTAGGGTGTACAAAGTTAAAAATCACACAACATCAGGCTATTTCCTGCTTGCCTGCATTTCTGTAGAAACTTGATGTCTATGTTGCTCTCTTCTTGGAGAGCCTCTCCACTTTAAGCTGGCAATTAGTGTTGTCGATAGTAGTCATGATTTGGAGATGCTGGTGTTGGACTGGGGTGTACAAAGTTAAAAATCATACAACACCACAATAACCACAATTATCAGTGAGTAAAATAAACCCCAGTAGTTTGTAGACTCAACATTTCAGGTCCTCTGCATTTTACCAGACAATTACTGCTGATTTATCATTTGTTTTGTGACTTTTAATAACATAAATAGTCTTTCACGTCAATTTGAAAAGGAAGGAAAATGGTTTTGAAGTTCATGTTCTACCTCTCAGGACAATTTAATAGTATATCTAATTCCCAGAGTATCATAGGGCTGTTCCCACATTGTCAGTGCTCACACATACAACTGGTGGTGGTTTAACTTAAGGGTCACTACATCTCAGGAGAAGGGACAGGTTGAGAAAGTGAAACCTTCATGGTAACCTCAGTTGGTACAAGAATTAAAACCACAATGCTCTGCATCACAAACCAGCTATCCAGCCAACTGAGCCAACTAAGCTGGTTCAGTATGTCTGAACAGGTTGAATGAAATAACTACATTTCTAATATATGCAAGCTGACCCCATTATGTTTTGGGCTCTTGTGGTAGTGTCTCTACATCTGAACCAGACAGCCTGGGTTCAAACCCTACCTGGAAAAGGGTATGGATCCTGACAACATTCCAGCAATCGTACTAAAGACTTTTACTCCAGAACTTATCACGCCCCTAGCCAAGCTGTTAGAACACTGGCATCGACCTGGAAATGTGGAAAAATACCTAAACACAAAAATCTGGTCAAATTAGTCTATTCTCTATCATCACCCAAAGTTATGGAACAGGTTGTCAACAACGCTGTCAAAGAGCACTTGCGGAGGAATAATCTGCTCACTGACACTCCGTTTGTACCCTGCCAGGGCCATTCAACCCCTGACCTCATTACAGCCTTGGTCCACATACAGACAAAATAGTTCAACTCCAGGGGTAAGATAAGAGTGACTGCCCTTGACATAAAGGCAGCATTTGATCAAATATAGCATTAACGTGCCCTAGAAAAATTGGAATCAGTGGGAGATAAGAAAACCAGAAATTGCTGGAGAAACGTGGCATTATCTGTGGAGAGAAAACAGTTAACATTTCAAACCTAGTCACCCTCCTTCAGAACGGAGACCTAGTGGAGATGTTCACCTATGATTGCACAATATTTAGCACCATTTGCAACACCTCAGACTCAAAAGCAGTCAATATACAAATGCAGCAAAACCTTGCGAATATCCATGTTTGGGCTGATAAGTGGCAAGCAATGTTCACACCACACAAGTGCTAGACATTGACCCTCTCCAACAAGACAAAATCTAACCATTGTTCCTTGACTTTCAATAGCGTTATGATCACGAAATTCTCCCACTATCAAGATCTTGAAGGTTACCATTGAAACTGAACTACACTGGACATGTTATTACAGTAGCTACAAGATAAATTAGAGGCTAAGAACTCTGCAAAGAAAAACTCATTTCCTGAATTCCTTGAAAGGAGAAAATGAGGATTGCAGACGCTGGAGATCAGAGTCAAAGAGTGAGGTGCTAGTGAAGCACAGCCAGTCAGCATCCGAGGAGCAGGAACATCAACGTTTCGGGCAAAAGCCCTTCATCAGGAATGAGGGGGTGGCCCAAGGGGGCTGAGAGATTAATGGGGTGAGGGGGGGTGGAGCTGGAGGGAAGGGAGCTGGGAATGCAACATTTCAATGAAGGTGGGGGTGAAGGTGATAGCCCAGGACTTGCGTGTCCTCGTGGAGTGGGAGGGGGAGTGAAGTGTTCGGCCATAGGGTTGTGAGGTTGTTTTAGTGAGTGTGTCCCAGAGATGTTCCCTGAAATGTTCCGCAGGTTGACGTCCTGTCTGCCCATTGTAGAGAAGACCACATCGAGAGCAATGGACACAGTAGATGACGTGTGTGGAAGTACAGGTAAACCTCTGCCAGTACTTGCACACCTATACTAATGCCCCGCTGGCTCCTTCTTTCCCTTCCCTCTGACTCCATCCTTTTATTTATCCCACTTCCTGTTGTGTATTTACTATATCCTCTGACTTTTCCTCTGTAATGCTGAATGATCTGTGCTCAGCAAAGGACTTAGTTTAATCCCTTTACTCCTCTAACTCAATTAATTTTGAGCAGGACATTACACTGAACTTTTCTTCCATAGTCTTCAACTGCACACCCGCTGCTTTGTTCAGGAGTCCTTTTACTACCAGACCTTTCAGCATCGCCCTCTGCCCTTATACCTGTACTTGATCTCTTCAAGAATTGCTGATGTGAGATACACTGTCTTAATTTCTCTGCTCTCCTCACCCGCTCTAACTATCTCCCTCTGAACTTGGAGCAGTTTGTTCGCGCGAGTCTAACCCTGACTTTGTTATCAAACCTGCCATGAAAGGGGAGTGATGTTGACATATATCAGACAGAAGCTAAGCACCAACTCTCAGACTGCTCCTTCTATCTCCCTCTAGATCAATGACCCCATCATTGAACATTAGTTTGTTAGTTCCAGGACTGTCACTAACCTCATCTCCCCTCCATAATTTCCCACCTCAGAGAACCCCAACCACACAAATTCCACAAATCCACAAAAGACTGCTTTGGCATACCCCAAACTAAAATAAAGAACAGTCGCTGCTCCCAAAACGTCAACTCTGCTTTCTCTTCAGAGATACTGCCAGAGCACTGAGTTTCTCAAGCAGTTTTTATTTTTGCCTTATAAGACCATAAGACACAGGAGCAGAAATTAGGCCATTCAGCCCATCAAGTCTGCTCCGCCATTCAATCATGGCTGATAAGTTTCTCAACCCTATTCTCCTGCTTTCTCCCCGTAACCCTTGATTCCTTTGATACTGAAGAACCTATCTGTTGCAGTCTTAAATATACTCAGTGATCTGGCCTCCACAGCCTTCTGTGGCAATGAATTTCATAGATTCACCACTCTTTGGTCGAAGTTTCTCCTTATCTCTATTCTAAAAAGTATTTCTTTTTAGGACTGTGCCCTCAGGTCCTAGTCTTCTTACCAATGGAAACATCTTCCCAGCATCTGTGCTGTCCAGACATTCAGTATTCAGTATGTTTCAATCAGATCCCTACTCATCCTTCTAAGGTCCATCAAGTATAGAGCCAGAGACCTCAAACGTTCCTCTTATGTTAAGCTTTTCATTCCTAGCACCGTTCTCGTAAACCTCCTCTGAACACACTCCAGGGCCAGTACATCCTTCCTGGGAAATGAGGCCCAAAACTGCACACAATACTCCAAATGTGATCTGACCAGAGCCTTACAAAGCCTCCCTACTTTTATATTCAAGTTCTGTGAAAGTAAATGCCATCATTGCATTTGCCTTCCTAACTACTGACTCAACCTGCAAGTTTACCTTGACATAATCCACATGTTTGAGTGTGAGCAGCAGCGGAGGTAAGCCGAACCCGGAAGACTGCAGTTAAGGTAAGGCAGTTTTTTTTAAAAATTACTTACCGGTAGCGGACAGCGGTGTTTTCCCTTTCACAGAAGGAGCGGGAGCAGCGGGGGAAGTGACGAGGACCAGAGGGGCAGCCGGGAAGGAAAGCAGTGACCACATATATCAGCAAGGTGGCTAAACCCGAGACTCTACAACTGTAGTGTCTCCCACCCGTCCTCCTCCTCTAACCTAGTTAATAAGGTAAGGTTCATTCTAAACTTCCTCTATTGAATATAAGTT
>NC_057711.1:39939808-39941363 GCF_004010195.1 Chiloscyllium plagiosum
GACAAGGATAGATGGGTTACAGTTAGGGGGAGGAAAGGGGACAGACAGACAGTGCAGAGATCCCCTGCGGACATTCCCCTCAGCAATTAGTATACCGTTTTGGATACTGCTGGGGGGGGGTGACCTACCAGAGGAAAGCCAGTTCTCTGGCACTGAGTCTGACAATGTGGCAAAGAAGGGAAGGGGGCAGAATACAAAAGTACTCGTGGTAGGGGACTCGATAATTAAGGGAATCGATAGGAGATTTTGTGGTCAGGATCGGAATTCCCGGAAAGTATGTTGCCTCCCTGGTGCCAGGGTCCGGGACGTCTCCGAACGGGTGTATAAGGTTCTAAAAGGGGAGGGCGAACAGCCAGAAATCTTGTTACCTATTGGCACTAATGATATAGCCAGGAAAAGGATCAAAGATATAAAAAGTGATTTCAGGGAGTTAGGATGGAAGCTGCAAAGCAGGACGAGCAGAGTAGTGTTCTCTAGTTTACTACTGGTGCCACGAGATAGCGAGGCGAGGAACACGGAGCAGGCACAGCTTAATACGTGGCTGCACAGCTGGTGTAGGAGGGAGGGCTTCAGATATGTAGATAATTGGGATGCCTTCTGGAGAAGGTGGGACATGTACAAGAAGGACGGGTTGCATCTGAACTGGAGGGGGACCAATGCCCTGGGTGGTAGGTTTGCTCGAGTAGTTCGAGAGGGTTTAACTAGTATGGCAGGGGGGTGGGGACCAGAGCTGTATACCGGAGGTGAGAGTTGATGCAGATGAGGCAATAGCAAGAGGTAGTGGGAAGGATTTTCCTGGCAAGGAACCAAGGTATCAGTTAACGTGTGTTTGCTTTAACGCAAGGAGTATCAGGAATAAAAGTGACAAACTTAGAGCATGGATCAGTACCTGGTGCTATGATGTTGTGGCCATAACAGAGACATGGGTTGCTCAGGGGCAGGAATGGCTGCTGGATGTTCTAGGGTTTCGAGCATTTAAAAAGAATAGGGAGGGAGGAAAAAGAGGAGGGGGTGTAATCAGAGAGGGTATCACAGCTACAGAAGCTTCCATTGTCGAGGAAGATCTGCCTACCGAATCAGTATGGGTGGAAATTAGGAACAGCAAGGGAGCAGTCACCTCTTTAGGGGTTTACTACAGGCCCCCCAATAGCAGCAGGGAGATGGAAGAAAGCATAGGTCGGCAGATTTTGGAAATGTGTGGATATAGTAGGGTTGTTGTAATGGGTGACTTTAACTTTCCCAATATTGACTGGAACCTCCTTCGAGCAGAAGACTTGGATGGAGCTGTTTTTGTAAAGTGTGTTCAGGAGGGTTTCCTAACTCAGTACGTTGACAGGCCGATGAGGGGAGAGGCCATTCTAGATTTAGTGCTCGGAAACGAGCCGGGGCAGGTATCAGATCTTGTGGTGGGAGAGCATTTTGGTGATAGTGACCACAACTGCCTCACATTCTACATAGCTATGGAGAAGGAGAGGATTAGGCAAAATGGGAGGATATTTAATTGGGGAAGAGGAAACTATGATGCGATTAGACATGAGTTAGGAAGCATGGACTG
>NC_057711.1:39943481-39947627 GCF_004010195.1 Chiloscyllium plagiosum
AGGTATACAAGATAATGAGATGCATAGATAGAGTCGATAGCCAGAGACTATTTCCCAGGGCAGAAATGACTAACACGAGGGGTCATAGTTTTAAGCTGGTTGGAGGAAAGTATAGAGGGGATATCAGAGGCGGGTTCTTTACACAGAGAGTTGTGAGAGCATAGAATGCGTTGCCAACAGCAGTTTTGGAGGCAGGGTCATTGGGGACATTTAAGAGACTCCTGGACATGCATATGGTCACAGAAATTTGAGGGTGCATACATGAGGACCAGTGGTCGGCATAACATCGTGGGCTGAAGGACCTGTTCTGTGCTGTACTTTCTATGTTCTATGTAATCCAGGACTAGAACTCCTAAGTCTCTATGCACTTCAGACTTCTGAATTTTCTTCCCATTTAGAAAATAGTTCATGTCTCTATTCTTCCTACCAAAGTGCATGACCTCACAGTTTCCCACATTGTACTTAGCCTGCCACTTCTTTGCCCACTCTCCTAATCTGTCCAAATCCTTCTGCAGCCTCCCTGCATCCTCAATGCTACCTGTCCCTCCACCTATCTTTGTATCGTCTATAAACTTAGCCAGAATGCCCTCAGTCCCTTCATCTAGATTGTTAATGTATAAAGTAAAAAGTTGTGGTCCCAACACTGAGCCTTGTGCAACACCACTTATCACCAGCTGCCATCCTGAGAAGGACCCTTTTATCCCCACTCTCGCCTTTCTACCAGACAGCCAGGCTTCTATCCATGCTAGTACCTTACCTCTAACACCATGGGCCCTTACCTTACTCAGTAGCCTCCTGTGTGGCAGCTTGTCAAAGGCCTTCTTGAAATCCAGGTAGATAACATCCATTGGCTCTCCTTGGTCGAACCTGCTCATTACTTCCTCAAAGAATTCATGTAAATCTGTCAGACATGACCTCCTTTTGATGAAATCATGCTGACCTTCCCCTAATTTACCATACCCTTCCAAGTATTCAGAAATCTCATCTTCCCAATGGATTCCAGGATCTTATCCACAACCAAGGTTAGGCTAATTAGCCTGTAATTTTCTGTTTTTTGCCTGACTCCATTTTTAAACAGGGGTGTCACGTTAGTGATTTTCCAGTCCTCTGGGACCCTCCCTGATTCTCACAATTCCTGAGGGATCACCACTAACCCTTATCTCTTCAGCTATCTCCCTTAGACTCTGGTGCGTAGTCCATCTGGTCCAGGTGGTTTATCCACCTTCAGCCCATCATTTTAGTGCCTACCCCAAGGAACTTATTTCTTCCTATCTTTGCTCTATTTTCTTGTACCCTTGCCCTACCCCTACACCTTGTTTGACTTATATGTTTAGTACATGGCAGGATTTTGGGGGCCAAAAATATAGGGTTGTCCTATATGCCAACTACACCGCAATGTTTGGTGGCTCTGCATTGTGTCAAGGTGTTCCAGTTAACATTAATCTAACAGACATTATGTCCTCTTCACAAATAGCAGGATAATTCCAATCAGATGAATTACAGGTCATAGTCAGAGAATCAGAGAGGTCTACAGCACAGAAAAAGGCCCTTTGACCCTGCACCAGTCAAAAACAATTACCTATCTGTTCTAATCCAATTTTCCAACAGTTGGCCCATAGCTTCATATCCCTTGGCATCGCAAGTGTACATTAAATATTTCTTAAAGGTTATGTAGGTTTCTGCTGTTACCCATGTGCGTCTAATTCCAGCACATGGATGCAGCAGTTCAAGAAGGCAGCTCACCACCACCATCTCAACATTAACCAGCCCAGTCAATGATGCCCGTGTCCCACAAGTCAATTAAAAAAACTTTACTGAAGATTCCCAGCACTGGATGAAAACATTCTTTTGTCATGCCCTCAAAACCTTCTGCCTCTTACCTTGAAAATATGCCCCTGAATGTTGATCCCTCCATCAAAAAAAATTACTTTGTGTCTACTCTGTCTATGCCCTTCATAATGTTATACATCTCAATCATGTCCACTCACAAACTCCTCTGCTCTAAGGAAACCAACAACAGTCTATCTAATCTCTCTTCATAACTAAAACTCTCCAGCCCAGTCAACATCCTGACAAAACACCTCTGCACCCTCTCCATTGCAATCTGTTTTGACAGATAGTCTAACAACCAGTTCTATCTCTGTCACAATACACAGCAATTGTAGCGATAGCCCGCCTTCTTAAGTGCAAATGAAATTTTCTGGCCAGGCTTAAAGAATAATTTCTTCAAAACCAACTAGATCATACAGCTTTAAAAGGTTTTGCGTGGCTGTAAATTAAGTGCATTTATGGGCAGCACAGTGGTTAACACTGCTGCCTCACAGCGCCAGAGACCCAGGTTCAATTCCCACCTCAGGCGACTCTCTGTATGGAGTTTGCACATTCTCCACCCGCACAAACTGTGTGGGTTTGCTCCGGTTTCCTCCCACAGTCCAAAATTGTGCAGGTTAGGTGAATTGGCCATGCTGAATTGCCTGTAGTGTTAGGTGAAGGGATAAATGTAGGGGAATGGGTCTGGGTGGGTTGCGCTTCGGCGGGTCGGTGTGGACTTGTTGGGCCGAAGGGCCTGTTTCCACACTGTAAGTAATCTAATCTTAAAAAAAAGAAGCAATGTTAGAAAATAGCCACAGTTGGAGCATGATGTGAAGACATCTTCTGCATAATCAACCAAATATGACAAGTGTCCTGATTTTAATTTTTTGATGTCTATTTGAAATGGGTCTGTAGTAGTTTACTTTTATAAAATTGATTCAGATATATGCTTCAGGCCTGTTGACCTCAGTTACTATGTTGCAACGGAGGAGGAGGTTTATTTGAACTGTGATGTTGGATGTCATCTCAAGACAGGATCAGAAAGTTAATTATTGAATGCAAATCAATTGGCTAATTTTCTTTACTGAAGGTCTGTCAATTTGCTTCATTATTCATAGAATATAATGATGTCCAATAGCATGGTTGATACAACTTCAATTGTAACCTTCAGAAGGGAATTGGATACATACTTAAAGGAGAAAATTAGAGGGACATAGGGAAAAACCAGGGAAGTCGGATTAATTGAACTTTTTTATGAAAGAGTCGGTCCTGAATTGGGGAAGATGAATGGCCTCCATATGTTGTACACTACTATTCTCAAGACATAGCATCATAGAGTCATATACAGCATGGAAACAGACCCTTTGGTCCAACCCGTCCATGCCGAACAGAAATCCTAAATTAATCTAGCCCCATTTGCCAGCATTTGGCCCATATCCCTCTGAACCCTTCTAATTCATATACCATCCAGATGCCTCATCAGGCTGAGTCTTACTTTTTTTGAACTAAATGTTGAGTTTATTGAAGTGATTCTTGCCTCATGGCCGAGGAAGATTGCTCATCTTCTTTGATAAGACGCACCTCAAACTACCTACTGTGCTCATATGGAGCACCCTAACATTCGATTCTAGCCTATCTTACCATGCTCAGTTTCATTGCACCCGCGTCAGCTTTGAAAATGAGCTGTGCACCTGGACAAGTGTTGGCAATCTGGTGATACCCCTCACCAGGAACATAATGGCAGAGCAGTCATACTGCCCACAGCACATACCCAGCATAAGTGGCACTCCCTCGTATATAAAACCCCATTCTCTCACCCTAGTTGCAATTTAACCACCTTGCCACACCGCTTTCCCAGCCTTAGGTAGATTCCACCCAATGACACGGTCTAATTCCCTCTTCCTGTTTCACCTTTTGCCCACTGGTCACCCACCTCTTGTCATTGACCACTGGGGGAATATCACAAACAGGACAGTATTCTGACATGTACAAACATAAGTTTTTAATTGACAGGCAGCAAAAGGGAACATCAAGCAAATAATTACAAGCAGCAATTCACATTCACAATGTGAATGAAATGCTGGTATCTTGGCCTTGACTGTCCATGATGGCCTTCTGCCCACCCTCCCCAACTCGTATCTACTCGAAATGGGTGTCAATCAGGTCCTGCCTGCCTTATCATACCTGATGGATCTGAACTGAAAATGTGTTGCCGGAAAAGCGCAGCAGGTCAGGCAGCATCGAATGAACAGGAGAATCGACGTTTTGGGCTTAAGCCCTTCTTCAGGAATGAGGAAAGTGTGTCCAGCAGGCTAAGATAAAAGGTAGGGAGGA
>NC_057711.1:39947636-39974907 GCF_004010195.1 Chiloscyllium plagiosum
AGGGTTCCTAGGCAGAGGATGAGGCGTTCTTCCTCCAGCCGTCGTGTTGCTATGGTCTGGTGATGGAGGAGTCCAAGGACCTGCATGTCCTTGGTGGAGTGGGAGGGAGAGTTAAAGTGTTGGGCTACGAGGTGGTTGGGTTGGTTGGTCCGGGTGTCCCAGAGGTGTTCTCTGAAACGTTCCGCAAGTAGGCGGCCTGTCTCCCCAATATAGAGGAGGCCACATCGGGTGCTTCTTCAAGGAAGGCATCCTTGTAAGAGGATTCGCAGTAGGTTAAAATTTTCGAGGAGATAGTGAGGACTGCAGATGCTGGAGATCAGAGCTGAAAGTGTGTTGCCGGAAAAGCGCATTTTCAGCTCTGATCTCCTGATGGAGCTGATGTCTGTCAGACAGAAGAACAGATTGCTCCAGCTCAATGGTCTCATTCTTTTCCTTAGACAATTGCTCCCATTCCCAGGTTATTCAGCATCTATCACAATGCCTCATTTCTTGCTCCAAGATCACAGCATACCATGATGTAACAACACACTCTGCCAGAACTACATTTAAGAGTCCTGTCCAGATTGGTTGAAACTGCAGAACTGGATCTTCAACAGCTTCATCATTTATTCCACCATGGCCGTGGTCACAGCATGTGTAGCAACTTGGTAAAGTTGCCACATAGATTGAGCATCCCAGTGATGTGTAATCAGGCAGGTTTAACAAATGATCTCCAAATAAAACATCCTCTCAAAAACAGTAACAACACAGTAGAATTTAACATTCAGTTTGAGAGGGAGAAACTGTCAAAAACAACTGTGCTAAACTTAAATAAGGGTAATTATAAAAGAAATAATGGCACAGCTAGCTGGAGTGCATTAGGAAAGGAGTTTAGGAGTAACGACGGTTGAGGAATAATGTTAGATATTTAGAAATAGCTCATGGCTCAGAACAAAGCTGTGATGAAAGAAAGATTATAGTGAGGGGATAGGTCAGTCATAGTTAATCAAGGAAGGTTTGTTTCTGTTCTTTCAATTTAATACTAAGTAGCAAATATAAGTGGCAAGATAGAGGTTGGAAAAGATTTAAAAACCAACAAAAAATTGTGAAAAAGATGTGAGAAAAAGAACTTTGAGGATAAACTTGCAAGTAATATCAAAATAGACAGCAAGAACTCCTTTAATATTTCAAGAGAATGTATTTAGAGAATGAGACTGGAGCGATAGTAGTGGGGAACCAGGAAAGGACAGAGGAATTGAATAAATATTTTGCAATTATTTTAATGGTAGAAGACATGAATACCTATCCCAAAATAATAAATAATCAAGAGGCAATAAAGAGGCAAGGAAAATAAATACAATTACACTTGAAATAACTTCAGAGAGTCCAGTATCCCTTCATCAAGTCATGGACTGCCCTTGACACAGATCCAGGTCTCTCAGTGCCAGCTCTCAGAGTGAACAGAACCTCTGACACACCTGTTTATATTTGTCAGCCAGGGTTCCATGATTGGACCAGATTACCAGCCCCAATCAGGGAACTCATATTCTATGAGGTCCACTGGCTTACCTCATTACAATCATTATATTCCTTTCCCCCCAAACCCGATACTGAGGACAGAGGCTGCTTCTTTTTGTAGCATCTCCTGGTGCATTCAGCACTGGGTCAGGCTCCAATTTCACCTTTGATAAGTGTGGTGTGCAACTTAAAGTAGCTCATCTCTTGTGGCCCAGAGCACCTTGGAAGAAATTCATCCTCCTGTTCAGGCAGCAAAGGTGTCAAGGTGGCAACATCTGCCATGTCTATCTTTGAGACATCTTCAACACTTGACAGAGAGAGTGAACCCGCATGTTCTGGAAAGCCCATCAAAGAACTGGGCACATTTTGCTCCTGCACCGTTTGCGAGTTTTCAGCTTTCATATAGTCCACATGGACCATTCAGGACCGTTGTACGTACCCGAACTTTATACCTGACCTCGTGTTGACCATGCCTATTACCCATGAAGGGCCATTCCCATGGTTCCTACACCAAACATCTGTAGTTGCATAAGGGATGATCCTATCATTAAACAGGAACCAGGACAGTTTGATATCTAGTGAAGCTGTTTCTTTAAGCTGGCCTTCAAAGTTTGGACTATGCTTTCTGTCAGATCATTGGACAATGGATAGTATGGAGCTGTCATTATACAACAAATAACATTTGACTTAAGGAAATACTCAAACCCCCTACTGGTGATTGATGGCTCATTATCTGTGACCAACACTTCCTGGAGTCAATGTCTTGCAAATGATGCGAGCAGTTGTCCCCATGACTGGTCAATGAACACTATGTACGTCCAGTCATTTTGAATGGGTGTCCACAATGACTAAGAACGTTGAGC
Organism: Chiloscyllium plagiosum; assembly: GCF_004010195.1. Taxonomy (NCBI): domain Eukaryota; kingdom Metazoa; phylum Chordata; class Chondrichthyes; order Orectolobiformes; family Hemiscylliidae; genus Chiloscyllium; species Chiloscyllium plagiosum. The sequence goes on from NC_057711.1 coordinate 39,949,997, forward strand.
ACATGGAAGGACCTGCACAGTTGGCATGAAGATATTGCATAAGCTTCAAGGAAATGCAGGCCATTGGAATCACGGCCCCAACCTACTTTCTCTTCAGCCACCGCTGAAGCAGCCATTGTTCCTTCAGTGTTGATTGGTCAAACTCCCAGAACTCCCCCCATAACTGCAATGTGTGTATACCTACAGCATATTGACTACTGTGATGATGCTGTCACTTTAAGAGGTTACTTTGTCCTGGGTTTTTTTTAAATGAGATTGTAAGGCAGAGGTGAGAAGCTGTCTCTAAGGAAGTAAACAACTTGTGAGACCCTGTTTTTTTTTAAGAGTTGAAACAATGGAAGCAGCCTAAGTGGGGCCAGCTCTCACAGACCAGGCTTTCTAATTTGTTTTTAGGTTTAGGGTTTAGTTTTCAGGTTAAGTTTAAGCAGTAGCATTTGGGGGTCTCAAAAGCTTCAGTGAATGTCACTTAGCTGCTACTTCCCCTGAGTTTTTCTGAAATGTTTTTTCCTCCTGGATTGGAGAACTGCATGTGAGAATCTGTGTCTGAATTTGCCTTTTTGCCAATGGGAGTGTTTTTAGGATGTTACTATATTGGAACAGTTGATTAGTAATAGGTATTATATTATTCGGTTAAGTTTTCCAGTAAAGTTATGCTAAATTCCACTTTCTTTCATTTGTTTTATAACAACAGTGTTTAAATAAATTATGTTTTACTTAACATCGAGTAGATGACCAGTTGCATTGTATCGGGAACACGTACAGAGGAACCCCTCGATTATCCAAACAAGATGAGCTGGCAATATTTCATTCGGAAAATTGATTATTTGGTTAATTGATACAACGCCTTTCCTCTGGATCTTGGGGTTTTCTGTTAAGTCCGCTCCCCATTCAGGAAATCCATCAGAAGCACACCGCATGCAAGCCCCCGCCCCCATCTTCCGCACCCTGCCCCCCGCCCGCATCCCTGACCCCGTCCAATAACACTCCCCTCCTCCCCTCCCACCCCGCTCACCCCTCAATCCTGTACAACACCACCCCCACACCCGCCCGCTCCCCATTCGCCCCCGCACCCTCTCCGGGGCAGCCAGACTGGACACCAATGACACGACTGCTAATTTGGGGAGGTGACACACACACACACACACACACACCATTTTACTGCAACCTTTTGGCAGGTTCCACTTTTGCCTGGTACAGGATAATGTTGGAGAGATTATCTGGGAAAGGGGAATTTAGGGTACACCCCTCTATAAAACTCCAGGGAAGGTATGGGTGGGGAGAGAGAGAGAGAGAGAGAGGCAGGAGGTCAGTCATTTAGAGACGGTGCCTGGGCTTCCATCAGTCCAAGGCTGTTCTCGGCAGCATTTCAGTAAGCCAAGCTCACCTTTAATCACTGTAAACAAAAGACATGATCAGTGTTGGAAACAAGCCTTTGATGTAATGTTTCTATTGGGACCTCGAGGTCTCCTTCGGACAATCCGATATTCAGATAATTGATATTCAGATAATCGAGGTGCCTCTGTACTTCATATATACCTTTAAAATTAAAAAAAATGATCCTTAAAATAGATTGAGGGGTGCTGGTGTAGTCCAAAAAGCTACAATAGTACAATAATGCTGCTCATCGCTATCTTTGCAAGGGTAGTTATGGATGGTGCATCCTGCATAGCTCACATGCCATGAATGAGTAAAAAACTCAATTCTTTTGCCATTCTTTTCTCTTGAACCATCATCCTTGATGAGGCAATGCTATTGTAAATTGTTAACCTAGACGCCCAGGTAATATTCTGGAAATCTGTGTTTGAATCTATGAAAGATGCTATAATTTGAATTCAATAAAGGTCTGAAATTACAAGTTCAATAGCAATCCTGAAACAGTAGTTGATTGTTGGGGAAAACCCATCTGGTTTACTAATGTCCTTTGGGAAAGAAATCTGCCTTCCATACCTAGTCTGGCTTATATAGGATTCCAGACTTCACAATGTGTTTGACTCTTAACTGGTCTCTGGCAATAAATGCTGGCCAAGCCAGTGATACCCAGATCCTGTGTGTGAATCTCTCCTGCCATCCATCCTATCATAGGGCCCTCTTTTGTTCTTCACTCCTTGCTGCTTTTACCTGATCCTGTACTTGATTAACCTTTCAACTTCCCTCAGCATAATGAAAGGTCATTGACCTGAAATGTTCACCCTCTCAGTGCATCGCTGCCTGGTCTGTAAAATGTTTCGAGCATTTAATGTTTTCACTTCTGCTGTTCGATGATCTTTCGTGCCTCCTCTCCCCTTCACCTCATCATTGCCTGCAATACTTTGACTCGTCTGATCCATGGTTTTGAATTCCCTCCTAAATTTCACTGACAATTCCTCTCCTCCTCCTTCAAAATCCTTGTCAAATCTCCTTCACCAAGGTTTTAGTCATCTCTTCTGACATTTCCTTCTTTGCTCAGCATTCCTTTCATCTGACTATTCTTCTGTGAAGCACAGCAATACTTTTTCTACATTTGTTTTACAAGAACTGCTGTTGATTTACATCAAATTCAAAACACACAACTGAGCACTCTTGAAATAAAGATCTCTAATAACACTGTATTATTTACTTTGGCATTACATTCTTCCTTTGCACACTAACGTTTAAACTAACGTGAGTTTATGCTACTTACATTTTAGAAAGCCCTATCTAAGTTTCCAGTCTAGTAGGGTATTTTGGTGGCTTAATTGGAGCATAAAATACCAATGAATTGGGAAATCTGGTCTGGAATTTTCTCAATGGTTTGGATTCAGTCCAGGCATTAACTCACTTATAATGCTGCAAAGCAAACAAAAGATTAGGCAGAAAACAGTAATGCTGGATCTCGAAATACAACAGGAGCTAACTGGAAATTCTGCAAAGACCTGATGTGAATGAAAGTTTGTTCTGCGCTATTCAAAGTACTGATAGCAGAAAGAGATGATGGGGTTGGCAACTAACTACCAAATTTCCATGGCCACCTCTTCTGCACTCAGTAATTTAGAAACGAGAAAGTAAATGGGAACCAGATCCTTGGAGTTACATAAAAAAAACTGCCTACTATGTACAGACATGGCCCTAATGATTCCTAGTCAAGATTAGAGTGGTGCTGGAAAAGCACAGCAGGTCAGGCAGCATCTGAGGAGCAGGAAAATTGACGTTTTGGGCAAAAGCCCTTCATCAGTAAATGATGAAGGAAATTAATTTTTCCCGAAACGTCAATTTTCCTGCTCCTTGGATGCTGTCTGACCTGCTGTGCTTTTCCAGCACCACTCTAATCTTGACTCTGATCTCCAGCATCTGTAGTCCTCACTTTCGCTTAATGATTCCTAGTGTGACTAAAATACTATAGTAACTGACCTGATCCTGAATGCTCAATTGCCTTTGAAACCTGCCTACCCTCCCCACTCTTGCATTTCATAGAATCCCTACAGTGTGGAAACAGGCCATTTGGCCAAACAAGTCCACACCAACCATTCGAAGAGTAGCCCACCCAGATCCATTCCCCTACCTGATTACTCTACATTTACCCCTGAATAATGCACCTAACCTACACATCCCTGAACACAATGGGCAATTTTAAATGGCTAATGTGCATCTTGGGACTATGGGAGGAAACCAGAGCACCCGGAGGAAACCCACGCAGACACAGGGAGAATGTGCAAACTCCACACAGACAGTCACCCGAGGATGGAAGTGAAGCCAGGTCCCTGGCGCTGTGTGGCAGCAGTGCTAACCACTGAGCCACCATGCCACCCACATGATGCAAATGTCCAAGTTGCATCTCTACTGATAACTTACATCAACTAGAAGTTTGCAAATTCGATAAACCTATTATAATCCAGGATGCTCGAATGGATTCAAAAATTAGAGGTCACATGTAGTGCAGAATTCTCACTCCAACACATTAATAGTGCTTGATTGGATATAAGTAATTTTCGTCATTTATCTTTGCCCTAAAATTATTTTAACTTCTACATCTTTCTAGCAAAGGACTTCATACTTTAATTGAGTTATTTCAATATCGCTTGGCAATATTGGATCACACATGTATTACTTACATCACTTTTGCTTTAAATTTTCATGCAAACTAACATACAACTGGAAATTGAACCTAAAGATCTGGTAGACAAAATATGTTACCGTGGAAAAGATTTGCAAGATTTAAACATAATTTCTTCCAAACAAATGTTTTTTGCCTCATAGTTTAGGCAAAGGTAAATGGATGTTGGAATTGATATTAATCAGAGGACAGTCCCTATTTACAGTAGCTTGCAATATTGTACACACTAGAATGGAAGATCTCCCAGTATTTAGCTAAGGAAACACACTGGCATTTGACTATGTCAGGTTTCCTATTCTTTCAGTTTAGCTCAGAAGAAAAAACTCACACTACACCACAGCATTAGCAAATTCAGCAGATTTCAGCTCATTAACTGTAGGATCACAGCTAAATAATTGGATCAGCATTACTGCATGTGAGTTCAAACTGTCTGAATGATCCTATAATTGGAACGAGAAATTTCATCTTCAGAATCTGTTGCAAATATGACAAGAGTATGACGAGGTTTCTATTGAGGTTTGTTTTTTGTTGCTTTAACATAGCCATGAAGAGTTTGGCAAAATACTTCTGTGTGAACAAGAAGTAAGGCCTGTCCTCTTGGTAATAAACTTAAGAGGAAGTCAAGCACCTGATTTCAAACACACATTCATTTCATTATTGGTTTCATCATGAATATGAATATTCTTATTTATATGTGGACAGCAGTCAGGAGCTTCTGGCAATCCGTAATAGGGTATAATATGGGTTAATTTCAAAACCAAGGGAGGAATTTGAGTTGCATCAAAATAAAATGAAATCTATCCGTAATGAAAGATTTTAGTAAGCTTCCAAACCATTCTAGGTAATAAGCAAAGAGGGCCTGTGTATAAAACAACGATGGAAAAATAGGCTAGACTTCTAATGCACTTCTGACTTCTTTTGTTTCTTGCTTTCAAGAAAATAGATAATAACATTTCTATTGTATATGTACTTGTTTCTTGATTGTTGCACTGTTCTACCTTATTAAATCGCTTATTTGTTTTAAGTACCCTGATTACATCATCCTATAACCTTCTAATCTCAAGGGAATACAAATATAACCTAATAATTTAACAGAGAATAGTAGAACAGTGGTTTATTACTGGACTGGTAATTCAGACATCTGAACTGATGATCTGGAGCCACAAGGTAAGATCATGGTTCAGTATCTGAGAATTTTAATTCAATTAATTAATTCAATTTGAAATGAAAATTCAGGGTCAGTAATGGTGATCATGAACTGACGGGATTGCTGCAAAACTCCACAGCTTTACTAATGCCCTTTAGTAAAGAAAACTTCCTGTACTTACCCAGTCTGACCTAAATGTGACTCCAAATCCATAGCACTGTAGCTGACTCTTAACTGCTATAGCAAGCCATTCAGTTGTATTCAAGAAACAAAGTTTCCATAAGGATTATACATATATGTATACTTAAAAATGATTTGGATGAAAATGTAGGTGGCCTGATTAGTAAGTTTGCAGTGATGCAAAAATTGGTGAAATTATGGATAATAGGGAAGGTGCTTTACCAGCACCATTCTGATCTAATAGGGAAGGTTGTCAAAGGATACAGCAAGACATAGATCAGTTGGAAAATTGGGCAAAGAAATAGCAGATTTAATACAGACAAATGTGAGATGAGTTTGGAAGGTCAATTGCAAGAGGAAAGTATACAGTAAATGGCATGACCCTTAGGAGCATTGATATACAGAGGGATCTTGCGGTGCACGTTCATAGCTCCCTGAAAGTGGCAGCACAGTGGATAAGGTGGTAAAGAAGGCGTACAGCATACTTGCCTTCATCATTGAGTATAAAGGTTGGTGAGTCATGTTGCATCTGTATAAAGCTTTAGGTAGGCCACCTTTGGAATATGGTGCACAGTTCTGATTACTACACTATATGAAGGATGTTGAGGCTTTGGACAGAGTGCAAAAAGAGGTTTACCAGGATGTTGCCTGGATTAGAGTATGTTAACCATAAGGAGAGATTGAACAAACTTGGATTGTTTTTGTTAGAGGCATCAGAGGCTGAGGGCTGACCTGATAGAAGTGTATAAAATTTGATTCTTTTCTCGCATGTGGAAGTATCAAATACTAAAGGACATATGGTTAAAATGAGGGAAGGAAAGTATAAAGGAGAGGTACAAGAAAGTTTTATTTTACTCAGTGTGATAGGTGACAGGAATGTGATAGGGGAGGTGGTAGAAGCAGACACTTAAGAGGCATTTAGACAAGATACATGAACAGGAAGGGAGTACGGTAATAGGATATGGACCATGTGCAGGCAGATGGGATTAGTTTAGATTGGCAGCATTGTCAGCATGTTAAAAATTTCTGGTTAGCTGCTTCTGATGCTTCTCTCCTTTGCCCAAGGCTCAATAAACCTGTCTTAGCCCAAATTTGCATCCTTTCCTTTCTTTCTCTCTTATATTCTCTCTGTAGAGAGGATGCAGAAAGGATCTATGAAAATTGTTCCAGTTTTGACTGTCTTCAGCCTTGAGGATAAACTGAAGAAACCAGGGTTCTTAATTTTAGAGAATAAAAAAATTAAAAGGAAATCTAATACAGAGCAGATGAGGAGAAATTGTCCTTTTTTTAAATTCACTTGGGGGATGTGGACGTCACCAGGGCTAGCCAGCATTTATTGCCCGTCCTTGCTGCCCTTGTTCATTGGGAGAAAGGTTTGGAATGCAATACCTGAGAGTGTCTAGAGGCTGATTCAATCAGTGGTTTTAAGAAAGAAATTCAATGTTTTTCCAAGTGAAAAGGTTTGCAAGGTTATGGGGAAAAGACAAGGGAGTGAATTGGCTGACTTGTTCTTGCAGAGAGTTGGTATAGGCACAAATGGACAAATGTCCTGTTTCCATTTCATGATTCTAAGACGTACCTCTTACCAAACATTTAGCCATCTGCCCTAATATCATGTGCATTGGTATTCATCTTTGCTTTATAACCTTCCTGAGAAATACTTTGGGATATTTTATTATTTGAAGGTAGTTATTTTTGCAAATATTATATTTACAAATTAAATTTACAAGAAAAAATGACAAAAATAAAAATTACAAATTAAACAGAGAGATCTCACAGCATTAGGAAATTGTGGAAACAATATAAAAAAGAGTTAATTTAAATTCAGAATATTGAGTACAGAAGTTGGGAGGTCATGTTGTGGTGTACAGGGCATTGGTTAGGCTACTGTTGGAATATTGCGTGCAATTCTGGTCTCCTTCCTATTGGAAAGATGTTGTGAAACTTGAAAGGGTTCAGAAAAGATTTGCAAGGATATTGACAGGGTTGGAGGATTTGAGCTACAGGGAGAGGCTGAACAGGTTGGGCTGTTTTCCCTGGAGCGTCGGAGGCTGAGGGGTGACATTATAGAAGTTTACAAAATCTTGAGGGGCATGGATAGGGTAAATAGGCAAAGTATTTTCCCTGGGGTCGGGGAGTCAAGAATGAGAGGGCATAGGTTTAGGGTGAGAGGGGAAAGATATAAAAGAGACCTACGGGGCAGCTTTTTCACACAGAGGGTGGTACGTGTATGGAATGAGCTCCCAGTGGAAGTGGTGGAGGCTGGTGAATTTGCAACATTTAAGAGGCATTTGGATGGGTATATGAATAGGAAGGGTTTGGAGAGATATGGGTCGGGTACTGGCAGGTGGGACTAAATTGGGTTGGGATATCTGTTCGGCATGGACAGGTTGGACCGAAGGGTCTGTTTCAATGCTGTACATCTCTATGACTCTATGACTCTAAATGGAAGCAGACCGAGGAGACAGGCTCAAAATTCATAAAATAAAACAAAATTGGATTGATTGAGAAATTCTTGAAACAAAATGCGATTGCTACAAATTTTTGGATAGAGTCATGGAATCAAAAATTATTCTGAAACGTTACTAAATGAGAAAAATGTAAATATTTTATGACCAGGTGTACTTCAATTATGCAAGGATGAAATACAAGGAAAACTGAAGTGAGATAGTGAAAGAAATTAAATAGCAAATGAATTTTACAAATACCTTACATAAAAGATAGTCTTTTGGAGAAATCATTTAAAATCTAAATACAAAGGAAAATGAAAATATGGAGAAGGGGACGAGCCTATTAGCCACTATCAAGAGTGGAGTCAGCTATTTCCATTTAAATTAAAGTACTGTGTCTCTGAATGCTACTTTTCTTGCTCTATTTGAAAAACACAACTAAACAACTCAGCCTATATTTGAAATGTAAATGAATGTTGGCAAAGATAAGGACATTTTCTCAACAAAATGGGAAAAAAAAGACTCCTACAGGCATTGCTCAGTGTGGAAGAAGCTTCCTGAGATCTTAAGAAAAAGTATAAAGCATTTAAGAAAGGGCCGGGCAATAGACAAGGTTGAGACAAAGTGTGTGTGTGGAAGAGTGGGATGGGTTTTTTGGGGGGGGAGGGGGGTCGGCAGCGGAGGGGGGGGGGGGGAGTTTGGTCTGGGTGCAGATCTAATGTTGGCCCAAAGGGCCTGTTTCCACAGTGTAGGGGAGTTTGGTCTGGGTGCAGATCTAAAATAACAAATTGTAACAGATCTTAGCGTAAGAGCAGAGCAATCCCAAAATTACACGGTTCCACTATAAATTCAGATTTGAATGCAAGTTACACAGAACCATGTTTAGCATCTAACTCAGGACAACTATTAAGATATAGCTTTGCATAGAGTTTTACGTATGTTAGAAGTTTGCAAGTGGCACAAACCTTTGGCTTTTAAAATGAATTTATTATACATGAGATGTGATGTCACCGGGTGTCATATGCTTGGTGCAGAGACATCAGTTCGCCTAAAAGGAAGGCGAACTGCAGTAATTGCAGTAAAAACACCTGAAGCCTGAAGAAAGCCATTTTAATCTCCCTCATCAATTCTAAGCTGCAGCCGTTAGGAAATAGCTGATTTATTTGTTAAGTGTGAACCAATCGGCTGTACCTCCTCCAAGCAATTGTAAACATGAGAGAGAAGGGGGATCAAGGAGCATCAAATACTGACAAGCTAAAATCATTATCCCAGTGAACCCCGTGAACAGAGGCCATAGAAGTACCTTCTAGTCTTTCCCTCCACCTATCATACCCAATTTGTTTGTCTCTGTAAGACAAAGATGACAGAAAGGAACCAAAAGATGTGTTGTATTTGGACTTCCAGAAGGCATTTAACAAAGTACCTCACAGATGGTTAAGTCATAAGATAAGAGCCCATGATATTGGAGGTAGTATGTTGGTAACTTAAAGGGAGATATTTGCAGTGGGCAAATAGTTAGCAAGTGGGGGATAAAGTGGGAAGATATCAAGTTGTTTATTTTGGAAGGGAGAACAAAAAGAACAGAGTATTATTTAGAGTCATGGAGATGTATGGCATGGAAACAGATCCTTCGGTCCAATTCCTCCATGCTGACCAGAGATCCTAACCTAATCTAGTCACTGTGCCAGCACTTGGCCCATATCCCTCTAAACAATTCCTTTTCATATACCCACCCGGATGCTTTTTGAATGTTGTAATTGTACCAGCCTCCACCACTTTGTCAGCAGCTCATTCCAAATCCACACAACCCTATGCATGAAGAAGTTGCCCCTTAAGTCCCTTTTAAATTTTCCTGTCTCATCCTTACCCTATGCCCTTTAATTCTAGACTCCCCCACCCCAAAGAAAAGACCTTGTCTATTTACCCTATCCATGCCATCATGATTTTATAGACCTCTATCAGGCCACCCCTCAGTCTCTGACACTCCAGGGAAAACTGATTCAGCCTATTCAACCTCTCCCTTTAAGAGAGGCGGTAAGGACAAGCCAGGGAACTATAGAGCAGTGAGCCTGACATTGGTGGTGGGCAAGCTGTTGGAGGGAATCCTGAGGGACAGGGTGTACATGTATTTGGAAAGGCAAGGACTGATTCGGGATAGTCAACATGGCTTTGTGTGTGGGAAATCATGTCTCACAAACTTGATTCAGTTTTTTGAAGAAGTAACAAAGAGGATTGATGAAGGCAGACTGGTAGACGTAATCTATATGGACTTCAGTAAGGCTATTGACAAGGTTCCCCATGGGAGACTGGTTAGCAAGGTTAGATCTCACGGAATACAGGGAGAACTAGCCATTTGGATACAGAACTGGCTTGAAGGTAGAAGACAGAGGGTGGTGGTGGAGGGTTGTTTTTCAGACTGGAGGCCTGTGACCAGTGGAGTGCCACAAGGATCGGTGCTGGGTCCACTACTTTTCATCATTTATACAAATGATTTGGATGTGTGCATAAGAAGCATAGTTAGGAAGTTTGCAGATGACACCAAAATTGGAGGTGTAGTGGACAGCGAAGAAGGTTACCTCAGATTACAACAGGATCTTGACCAGATGGGCCAATGGGCTGAGAAGTAGCAGATGGAGTTTAATTCAGATAAATGCGAGGTGCCGCATTTTGGGAAAGCAAATCTTAGCAGGACTTACACACTAAATGGTAAGGTCCTAGGGAGTGTTGCTGAACAAAGAGACCTTGGAATGCATGTTCATAGATCCTTGAAAGTGGAGTTACAGGTAGATAGGATAGTGAAGAAGGCGCTTGGTATGGTTTCCTTTAGGGTCAGAGTATTGAGTACAGGAGTTGGGAGGTCATGTTGCAGCTGTACAGAACATTGGTTAGGCCATTGTTGGAATATTGTGCACAATTCTGGTCTCCTTCCTATCGGAAAGATTTTGCGAAACTTGAAAGGGTTCAGAAAAGATTTACAAGGATGTTGCCAGAGTTGGAGGATTTGAGCTATAGGGAGAGGTTGAATAGGCTGGGGCTGTTTTCCCTGGAGCGTCGGAGGCTGAGGGGTGACGTTATAGAGGTTTATAAAATTATGAGGGGCATGGATAGGGTAAATAGACAAAGTCTTTTCCCTGGGGTGGGGTAGTCCGTAACTAGAGGGCTCTCTTTGTTCAGCAACACTCCCCAGGTCCTTACCATTAAGTGTATAAGTCCTGCCCTGATTTGCCTTTCCAAAATGCAGCACCTAGCATTTATCTTAATTAAGCTTCATCTGCCATTCCTCAGCCTACTAGCCCATCTGATCAAGATCCCATTGTACTCAGAGGTAATCTTTTTTGCTGTCCACTACACCTCTAATTTTGGTGTCATCTGTAAACTTACCATTAAATGGAGAAAATCTGCAGAAAGCTTAACACAAAAAGGGACTTTTGCACAAAACACAGAAACCTAGCACACAGGTGCAGAAGGTTATCCAGAAGGCGAGTGGGAATGTTGCCCCTTATTTCAAAGGGGTTAGATTATAAGAGTGGGGAAGTCTTACTGCAATTGTACAAAGTGCTCCTGAAACCACATCTGGACCACTGTGGGCAGTTTTGGTCCCTTCACTTCAGGAAAGTTCAGAAAAGGTTCACTATGGAGTGATTGTTTTATGATCAAAGGCTAAACGCGTTGGCACCCTGCTCACTGGAGTTTCGAAAAATGAAAAGTGATCTCATTGAAACACATCAGATTGTTAAAGGGTTTGACAGGATAAATGCTCAGAGAATGGTACCTCTCATAGGAGAGTCTGGGATCAGAGAGCAAATCCTCAGAATAAGGGGGGAGGAATGCAATTTAAGACTGAGTTCAGGAGGAATTTATTCTCTCAGAGGGTTTAGAGTCCTTGGGATTCATTGCCGTCAAGAGCTTGAGAGCAGTGTCATTGTGTATATTTAAAGGTGAGAGAGATAGATTCTCCATCAGTAGGGGAATCAAAGATAATGGGGAAATACAGGAACATGGATATAAGGAATGTCAGATCAGATATGATCCTATTGAATGGCTCAACTGGCTGAAAGGTCTACTCCTGTTTCTATTTCTTACCAGAGTCCAGGAAACTGCTCAGCTCCAGGAAGGTGAGGACCTAACAGAGTCAACATAGGTTCATGCAATACAGAACAGGGTCTTTGGCCCATCAAGTCCAGAACACCTAAAATACACATTTACACTAGTCCCACTTTCCAGCACTAGGCCATTGCTTTGATCATAAGGTATAGGGGCAAAATTAGGCCATTGGCCCCATCAAGTCTGCTCCACCATTTGATCATGGCTGGTATGTTTCTCAGCCCCATTCTTCTGCTTTTTCCCCATAACCCTTGTTCCCCATACCAATCAACAACCTATCTCTGTCTTAAATGCACTCAATGACTTCGCCTCCACAGCCCTTTGAGGCAATGAGTTCCACAGATTCACCATCCTCTGGCTCAAGAAATTCTTTCTGATCTCAGTTCTAATGTCCCTTCACTCTGGAGGGTGTGCCCTCAAGTCCTAGTCTCTCCTACCGGTGGTAACATCTTCTCCAAATTTACTCTATTCTGGCCTGTCAATATTCTGAGAGTTTCAATCAGCTTCCCCCCTCAAAGACCTCAACTGCTCCTCATATGACAAACTCTTCATCCCCTGGATCAATCTTGTCAACTTCTTCTGGAACCCCTCCAAGGCCAGCACATCCTTTCTTTGATATGGGACCCAAACTGCTCACAATATTCCAAATGCAATCTGACCAGAGCCTTGTACAGCCTCAGCAGTATATCTCTGCTCTTGTATCCTAGCCCTCTTGAAATGAATGTTAACATTGCCTTCCCAACCACCAACCGAACCTGCATGTTCACCTTAAGAGAATCCTGAACTTGGACTCCCAAAGTCCCTTTGCACTTCAGATTTCCAAAGCCTTTCCCAATTTAGAAAATATTCTGCCTCACTATTCTACCTCTCAAAGTGCATAACCTCACATTTTCCCACATTGTATTGCATCGGCCTCTTCTTTGCCCACTTGCCTAGCCTGTCCACCTCCTTCTGCAGCCTTCTGCAGAATAATATACTTCAAGGCCTCATTCAAATATATTTTAAAGTACTTGCGAGGTTACTACCCTCCCAGACAGCATATTCCAGACCCCCACCTTTCTCTAGGTGAAAAATATTTTCCTTAAGTCTCCTGCCTTTCAGAATAAAAAAAGTGTGTCCCATATTATTGACTCTTCAACAAAGGGTAACAGCTGCTCTTTATCCACCTTGTCCATGCCCTTCATATTCTTATACTATCAAGTCCCCTCTTAAACTTCTCTGCTCAATATCCAGCCTTTGTTCTTTGCTAAAGTGCACCATCAGAGGCAACGTTCTGGTGAATCGCTTCTACACCAGCTGCAGTGCAAATATTTCCTTCCTCTTGCACAGTGACCAAACTGCATGCAGTTCTCCAAAGAGAGCCAAACAGCACCAACATAACCTCCCTCCTCTTATAATCTATGCCTTGGCTGATAAAGAGAAATGTTCCATGTGTTTCTTTAACTACCCGTGTCCTTTCGATAATCGAGGTACATCTTCCAGTAACTTAACACCTTCTTCGTCACTGTTAAACACCTGGCCAATCTTCATGTCATCATCTGCAAACTTACTTACCATCCCCTCCACATTCTCATCTATATTGTTTAATAATACAAACAATAAAGTGACCCTGTAGGAATAGTAACAATGTCAGCCAGGTGGACCTCAGAAATATTTTTTAAAATTATTTTATGGGATGTGGACATTGCTGGCATTTATTAGCCATCCCTAATTGTCCAGAGGGCAGTTAAGTGTCAACACATTGTTGTGGGTGAGGTCAGGCAAAGGGCATTAATGAACCAGATGGGTTTTCCAACAATTGACAATGGATTCACGGTCATCATTAGACTCTTGATTCCAGATACTTACTGAATTCAAATTCCACCGCCTGCTGTGCCATGATTTAAACCCGGGTCTCCAGAACACTACCCAGGACTCTGGATTAACAGCTCAGCGATGATATCACTATGCCATCACCTCCCCTCAGAATGAGTTCACTGATTGGAAAAGTTTAACAGCCCAATTCAGGGAGCCTTGGCTGACAGATATAAACAGGAGTGTCAGAGGTTCTGTTCACTCAGAGCTGGCTTTGAGAGAGCTGGATCAGTGTCACGGCTCCACGTGTAAATAAAGGGTGACTTGGTGACAGGATACCATCTCTGTAGAGTTATTTCAGACCCAGCACTTAGTGTTATAGTGTGCCACAGGATAACTCCTTCAGTCACACAAGCAGCCTTCCACCACTCTGCCTCTTTCCACCAAGCCAATTTTGGATCTAACTTGGTTAAATTACCCTGGATCCCACGTGCTTTTACCTTCTTTGTCAGTCTCCAATGTCGGATTTTGTCAAAGGCCTTGCTGAATCCATATAAACCATGTCAACTGCACTACTCTTATCTACACATTTGGTCATCCCCTCAATAAATTAACCAGATTTGTTAGGCATGGCCTCCCTCTGACAAAGCCACGATAACTATCCCTGATTAAACCTCACCTCTCTAAATGGAGATTAATTCCTTCCATCAGAAGTTTCTGCAAGTTTCCCTACCACTGATGTGCAACCCACTGGTCTATAATTCACTAGTTTATCCTTACCACCCTTCTTGAAAAATAGAACCACATTCACCATCTTTTATGCTTTTCACAAACAACATGGTGAGCTGCCAACTGATGGTAATTATTGCTTTTTAAATGTCTTTCTAACAGCCCAACTTGCCTCATTTAATATTCTGCTCCCTTAAAACCATCTCATCGCAGGAAAATATGATAAAAAAACCAAGTGCATACCTTGCAGATTCAGCTCGCTGATTTCTCCAAACCCCTGTCATGTTGCATATGACCAAACTGCAATCCACACTATGATCCATGGCCAAAGCCATTCTGGCAGCTATTCAATACATTGGAAGCAAGACCTGCATTGCAGGATGAGCCAGCAACTAGCATTGAAAGGCTGCAGCATTGCAAAGGGCCAAGACTACAACTCACGGACTGGGCCAGGCTGTATCTTAGGGCTGCTCACTTTTATTTAGTGCTTGCTCACTTAGCGCCTACCTGCATGCTCACAGCTTCCATGGTTTGCCTTATCATTATTTAGAGAAGCCGGTGTTGGACTGGGGTGGACAAACGTAAAAATCACACAACACCAGGTTCTCATCCAACAGGTTTAATTGGAAGCACTAGCTTTTCAGCCTGCTTCTTCATCAGGTGGTTGTGATACAGGACCATAAGACACAGAATTTATAGCAAAGGGTTACAGTCTCATGCAGCTGAAATGGTATATTTAACAAACCTAGATTGTTAAGTCTTTCATCTTTTAGAAAGGGTTGCAGGTTTTGGTTCATTAATATGTAAATCCCAGAACTTCTTTTAAGTCACATTCCCGAGATAATTTATGTTTTATAACAAACGGTGACATCTCAGCTCAGGCAGTGCATTCAAGGTGTGAGGTTAGAATCTGTCCGTATCCCAGTCTTGAGGCAGACTGTTCTATTTCCAAAGTGGAATTTACAAACTATTGTATGGATTGACTGTCTGCACTGACTGCTTGCAGATTGTGCATTTTCTGAGCAAAAATAGAATGTATCTGCAAATATAATTCTGCAAATACACATTCACCCCATAGACTTATGTGTGTACGCATGCATGTGAGAGAATGTGTGTTTGTGTGTGTGCAAGCTTGGTAAAGTGTGTGTTTGAATGTGATGGTGTATAAGCCTGTGAGAGGGTGCGTGAAAGGGTGTGTGTGTAGTCAACTATAGTGTCACATGAACCCAAGGTCCCAGTGCAGGCCATCCCCATGGGTATCGAGCTTGGCTATCAGCTTCTGCTTGGACACTTTGCATTGTTGCCTGTCCCGAAGTCCACCATGGAGGACGGTCACCCGAAGGTGCGAAGCCAAATTTCCCTGACAACTGAAGTGTTCCCAACCTTTAATGCATTGTCTGAGTTGTCACCTTTTGTTATAAAACCTTCGGGAGCTTTTCCTCACATGTCCTCTTAAACCTTCTACTGCGTACCTTAAATCTATGGTCATTGATCCCTTTATCAAGGGATACCCTATCTTGGCCTTTCATAATTTTATGCTTCTCAATCATGTCCCCTCTCAATCTCCTCTGCTCCAGGGAAACCAACTCCAGTCTGTCCAATCTCTCCTCTATATGGGCGTGGCAGTGTTGGACTGGGATGGAAAAAGTCAGAAGTCACACAACACCAGGTTATAGTCCAACAGGTTTATTTGAAATCACAACTTTTGGAGTGTAGCCCCCTCATAGCCATTTCACCTGATGAAGGGGCTGTGCTCTGAAAGCTTGCGATTTCAAATGAACCTTTTGAACTATAACCTGGTGTTGTGCAACTTCTGACAATCTCTCCTGACAACTGAGATCCTTCAGCCCAGACAACATCCTGACAAATCACCTCTGCACTTCTCCAGCACTACCACATCTGTCCTATAATGTAGATTACAGAACTGCACACAACAATCTAGCTGAGGCCTGACATTTTGTGCAGTTCCTGGATAACCTCCCTACTCTTTTAGATTAGATTAGATTACTTACAGTGTGGAAACAGGCCCTTCGGCCCAACAAGTCCACACCGCCCCGCAACCCACCCGTACCTCTACCCCTACATTTACCCCTTACCTAACACTATGGGTAATTTAGCATGGCCAATTTACCTGACCTGCACATCTTTGGACTGTGGGAGGAAACCGGAGCACCCGGAGGAAACCCACGCAGACACGGGGAGAACGTGCAAACTCCACACAGTCAGTCGCCTGAGGCGGGCATTGAACTCGGGTCTCTGGCGCTGTGAGGCAGCAGTGCTAACCACTGTGCCACCGTGCCGCCCACTCTTAAACTGTGCCTTGATTAATAAGTATAAGTATATGATATGCCTTCTTAGTCAATTTATCCACCACCAGCCCTGATGCCTTGTGGACCAGTGGACACCAAAGTCCCTCTCATCTCCTGTGCTTCCCAGGATCCTCCCATTCATGTGATTCCTTGCCTTGTTTGGCCTGCCCAGTTGCTTCACCCCACACTTATCCTGACTGAAGTCGATTTGCCACTGATCAGCTTATATGACTAGCCTGTCTGTGTCCTCCAATAATCTAAAGATATCCTCCTCAATATTTACCACATCACTCATGTGTGAATCATATGCAAATGTACTGATTAATCCTCCTATATTCAAGTCTAAATCATTTATGTAAACCTCCACAGCAAGGGCCTCAACACTGACCCCTATGGGACTCCTTTGGATACAGTCTTTCAGTCAGAAAAACACCTCTCAACCATCACCCTCTCCTTCCTGCTACTCAGTCAATAATGTATCAAATTGCCCAAATTTCCTCAGATCCCATAGGTGTTTACCTTTGCCTTCACTGGCATACACGGGTCCTTACTAAAGGTCCAGTTGAAGTCGAAGTATTTCACCTCAAAAGCATGTCCTCATCTACAAACCTCTACAAAAAAATTCAATCAATTCATTAAAAATAACCTCCTCTTAACCGTGTTGAATGTCTTGATTTATTGCTGCATCTCTAAATTGTGCTATGGCTTAAGAATGGCCACTGTATTTGAGACAAACCTGCCATAAAATTTAGCAAGCCCAAAAATTGTTAGAGTAGGTTTACAGTTTTAGATGCTGGTGCTTCAGTTACATTTTTTACTTTTGAAGGTGACCTGTGTAGTCATTTAACATCAAAGGTAGAGCGAGAGATCCATCTTCCTTCGTGCCTATCGCTCCACCCTCCTCTCCGACCTATCACTTTCACCCCTACCTTCATCTATATATCTTACTCTCAGCTACCTTGCCCCCAGCCCCACCTCTCCCCCTCCCGTTTATCTCTTCAACCCCTCGGCTCACAAGCCTCGTTCCTGATGAAGAGCTTATGCTCGAAACGTCGATTCTCCTGCTCCTCAGATGCTGCCTGACCATCTGAGACTTTCTAGCACCACACTCTTGATATTTAACACCAATGACCTAAATATTTGATGGAAGATTTACAAAATTCACACTTTTCTTTCAGCATTTTCAGGCCATATTCTTCATGTCACCGCAGATTAGCATATTAACTGAGGGGATGCTCTTTTTTGTTTCTCCCTGTCACTAAAATATTGTCTAGCTTGTGACAGTCTGATAGAAAATAGGCAAACAAAAATGTAGGAAAAGGTACAGATCCTAGTGAATGAGGAGGTAAAATGAACAGTGACGAGTGACAAAAGAGTTGGTCACAGCATAAAGAGTAAAATTAGCTTTTCTCCGCAGAAAGTTTACACTGCAGAAAGAAGCCATTCTGTCCATCTTGCTTGTACCAGTTCTGTTGTCAAATCCCCTGCGTTTTGATGAAGGGCTTTTGCCCGAAACGTCGATTTTCCTGCTTCTCGGATGCTGCCTGGCCTGCTGTGTTTTCCAGCACCACTCTAATCTAAACTCTGGTTTCCAGCATCTGCAGTCCTCACTTCTGCCTAATCCCCTGCCTTTTCCCATATCCGTTGCACATAAGTGTATCTAAAAAAATCCAATGCCCTCATCATGCCTTAACTGAACCTGCCTCCATTCATTTCCAGGTAGTGTGTTCCATATCCTAACTACTCGCTGTATGAAAGGATTTTCCTCACATCACCTTGGCTTGTTTGCACATTTCAAATCTATGCACTCTGGTTCTTCTTTTCTCTTACACTCTGGCTTCTCTTTAGTTACTCTATCCATCCACTCATGATTTTGAAAACTTCCATCCAATCTCCTCACAGCTACCTTTGCTCCAAGGAGAACAGATCCAACCTCTTTAATCTATCCTCATAAAGGAAGAAGTTGCTTATACTTGGTGCCATTCTCAGGAATCGCTTCTGTTCTCTCTCCAACATATTCACAGCTTTCCTGTAATGTATTGCGCACATTACATAATATGTGCAATGTGTATACACAGCAGCTGAGATCTAACAAGTGGACAAGTTCAACATCACCTCCTTGCTTTTTCGGGATAGCAAAATCAATACAGTATTTTCTTCCATTGTTTTAAGAAAGATAGGCCCTATTGTTGTAATAAAAAGGGAGATCAAGAGTGAAATTAGCTGCTTGAAAACAATGGTGATATTGTCAATAACAACAAGTCGTATTGAATAACATTGCAACAGGATTTTTTAAAAACCCTGTATTTTTGTAGTTCTTTCATGACTACTGGATATCACAAAGTTCTTTAAAAACGTGAGCAGACCAGTTATCCCATTAAGCCTGCCCTATCATGGTGATGGAGGGTTTGAGCTATAGGGAGAGGCTGAATAGGCTGGAGGTGTTTTCCCTGGAGGCTGAAGGATGACCTTATAGAAGTTTATAAAATCTTGAGGGGCATGGATAGGGTGAATAGCCAAGGTCTTTTCCCCAGAGTAATGGAGTCTGAAACTAGAGGGCATAGTTTTAAGGTGAGAGGGGAAGGATTTAACAGGGACCTAAGGGGCAACATTTTCTTGCAGAGGGTAGTGCGGGCATGGAATGAGCTGCCAAGGGAAGTGGTGCAGACTGGTACAATTACAATATTTAAAAGGCATCTGGATAGGTACATGAATTGGAGGGGTTTAGAGAGCAGGCAAATGGACTAGATTAATTTGGGATATATTGTTGGCATGGATGTGTTAGACCAAAGGGTCTGTTTCCATACTGTATAGCTCTATGACACCATGACTCTAAACATATTCAAATACTGGGCCTTTATAGCCCTGTGGTGAAAAATTCCAAGGGTTCACAGCCCACTCAGTAAAAAAAAATTCTCTTAATTTGGGACCCAAGTTGCATCTCCTTATTTTATTTAAATTGTGCTTCCTGGTTCGAGACTTCCCACCAGGGGAGTCATTTTACCTGCATTTACCCTGCCAATCTCTGTGAGTATTTTGTAAGATTCAATTCTTCAAAATGCTCAATCTCTGTTCAGAAGACAATGCCAGCATCCTGGGAACAAATCTGGTGAATCATCAGTGCACCCCCTCTATGGCAATAATAACCCTGTTGAGAGGGACATGATCCTATAGGTGCAGTCTAACCAAGCTCCTATATGTTAGTCCTCAATGATTATTGACAAGAATACTGAGGTCCTTCTGTACATCTGCAGTTTACGACGTAATACCATTTCAGAAATAATCTACACATTTGTTTCACCTAACAAAGTGAATGTCTTACCTCACATTTTTTCACATTACATTCCATTTCCCATGTACTTGCCCATTCAC
This sequence comes from Chiloscyllium plagiosum, assembly GCF_004010195.1. Classification (NCBI taxonomy): domain Eukaryota; kingdom Metazoa; phylum Chordata; class Chondrichthyes; order Orectolobiformes; family Hemiscylliidae; genus Chiloscyllium; species Chiloscyllium plagiosum. Next base: position 39,970,151 of record NC_057711.1, read on the forward strand.
TAAGCTTCTATAATGCACATTCCCGACTGGTGTCTTGTATAATTTTGGCATGACTTCCTCACTTTTATACTCTGTTCCCTTTGGATTAAAGACCAACATTCCATTTTCCTCTCCTGTTACCTAATGAACTCAGATGTTAGCTTTTTATGATTTATGTATGAGGGGAGCTTCAGAGGCTGAGGGGTGATTTTATAGAGGTTTATAAAGTCATGAGGAGCATGGATAGGGTAAATAGATGAGGTACTTTCCCTGGGGTGTGGAATCCAGAACTAGAGGGCATAGGTTTAGGGTGAGAGGGGAAAGAATTTAAAAGGGACCTACGGGGCAACCTTTTCATGCAGGGGGTGGTGAGTGTAAGGAATTAGCTGTCAGAGGAAATGTTGGAAGCGGGTACATTTCCAGCATTTAAAAGGCATCTGGATGGGTATATGAATAGAAAGGGTTTAGAGGGATATGGGTCGAGATTGTGATGCTGTAAAAGCACAGCAAGTCAGGCAGCATCCAAGGAGCAGGAAAATTGACGTTTCAGGCAAAAGCCCTCCTGAAACATCAATTTTCCTGCTCTTTGAATGCTAATGTTGGAAGCGGGTACATTTACAGCATTTAAAAGGCATCTGGATGGGTATATGAATAGAAAGGGTTTAGAGGGATATGGGTCGAGAGTGTGATGCTGTAAAAGCACAGCAAGTCAGGCAGCATCCAAGGAGCAGGAAAATTGACGTTTCAGGCAAAAGCCCTCCTGAAACATCAATTTTCCTGCTCTTTGAATGCTGCCTGACCTGCTGTGCTTCTCCAGCACCACACTCTCGACTTTAATCTTCAGCATCTACAGTACTCGCTTTCGCCTGAGAGGGATATGGGCCAAGTGCTGGCAAATGGGACTAGATTGGGTTGGGATATCTGGTAGGCATGGATGATTGGACTGAAGGGGTTGTTTCCATGCTGTACATCTCTATGACTCCCAAATATCTTTGCACTGCACCTTTCTGCAGCTTTTCCCCATTTGAATAATATTCAGCTCCTCTAATCTTCCTGCCAAAGTGCATAACCTCACATTTTCCCACATTATATTCCAACTGCCAAGACATTGCCATCTCACTTAATCTGCCTGCCTCCCTAGGGGCAGCAACGTGGTTCAGTGGTTAGCACTGCTGCCTCACAACACCAAGCAATTGTCTATCTGGAGTTTGATGTTCTCCTCATGTCTGTGTGGGTTTCCTCCCACAGTCAGAGGATGTGCAGATGAGATGGATTGGCCATGCTAAATTGCCCATTGTGTCCAGGGATGTGTAGATTAGGTTGATTCGCTATGGGAAATGCAGGGAAAGGTTATGTGGTGGGGAGGTGGTATGTCTGGGTGGTATGCTCTTTGGAAGGTCAGTGTGGACCCGATGGGCTGAATGGCCTATTTCTATACTTAGTGATTCTTTGCAGACTTTTTCCCTTGGCAATCTGTAACTAGCGGAATGCTACAGGGATCAGTGCTAGAGCCACAATTATTTACTCATTAGCTGTTATCTCATTAGTCCAGAATGATTTAGGGAAATTAATAACTAACTCATCTTTCTTTGATCCTATGTACAATTATAAGGGGATGCAGGAACAGAGATACCTAAGAGTCCACATTCTACACCTTTGAAAGTAGCAAGAAAAATTGATCAAGTTGTTACGAAAAAGCCTGCAGAATGCTTGGTTTTACAAACAGAGCCATAGACTAGTTAACAAAATAAGCACATGATGGTCAACATTAATAAATCACTGGGTAAACTTCAGTTGAAGCCTCTTGTCCAGGTTTGTGCACAACACTTGAGGAAAAATGTCAAAGCCTTAGACAAGGGGCAGAAAAGACTACATTGTGTGGACAGATTGGAAAATGGCAGCAGAAAGATTAAGAAAATTCAAAACCATGAGATGAAAGAGCTGATGGGGAGGAACAATTAACACCAGCAGAAAGGCCGGAAATCAAAGATAAATGTTTAAAATAATTGGCAAAAAAAAATTCCAGGGTGAGAGGAAACAATATTTACATACCTTTTCATGATCTGAAATGTTTTGCGTGGAAATAGCAAATTCAACATTGTTTTTCAGAATCAATCTTAGAAGTTTAGAATCCGTACAGTGTGGAAACAGGCCCTTTGGCCCAACAAGTCCATACCGACCCTCCGAACAGCAACCCACTCAAACCCACCCCTCCCACCCATTATTCTATATTCACCCCTGACTAATGCATGCAACCTCCACATCCCTGAACATTATGGGCAATTTAGCATGGCCAGTTCACCTAACCTGCACATCTTTGGATTGTGGGAGGAAACCAGAGCATCTGGAGGAAACCCACGCAGACACGGGGAGAATGTGCAAACACCACACAGACAGTCAAACCTGGGTCCCTGGCGCTGTGAGGCAACAGTGCGAACCACTGAGATACCGTGCCGTCCCAAGGAAGGAACAGGATATGTACTGGTAGTGAACAAATTTGCACAGTTATGAGGCTAGACAAAGGGCATGAGACTAATTGTATAGCTCTTTTTAAAGTACTGGCACAGGTATACCAGGTCAAATAGCCTTCTTCTGTGCTTAATGATTCGAAAAGCCCCCGAAAATAGATGTGATGATTGCAGTGAGGGATTAACCAGTTCCCATTGCTGCCAATGCATGAGTATGCAAATATCATGCTGCTTGCTAATTAACATAGCTGCAGTGTGGTGTGCAACGTGTTCTAACCATGCTATTTACACCTCAGCAGGAGACCTAAAATTGCAAGAGGCTAACATCAGTTAAAACTAGTCTGCCCTACTTAAAGCGAGCAGAAGCCTCTTAAAGGGGCTTAGTTATGGTCAAAGCAAGTGCTGAAGGCATTCTACAATTAATTGAGACTCAGGGAAAACAGAAGAAAGGCACAAAATATTGCTCCAGCATTTTCCGACAGTACTCTGGAAACCTTTCTTGAGATGATGCAGAGGAGCAGAGATGTACCCTGAGGTCTGGAGGACCTTCATATCCTAAGAAGATGTTGAAATCAAAATAGTGAATGTCAGAATTCAAGTCCGAAGATCTGCAGTGTTGCAAAAAGGTTTATTGAGCTTAAGTGAATTGTCATGGTCACTGAAAGAATTGTACTACATCCCACCAGCTGCACTGTGAGCCTCACACAGTCCTCTCTGCATTACAACTCCATCATTCACTCAACAATCACTACTAATGGAAAATGCAGCGACCAACCTAAATGAGTATGCCACTACCATCACATTCACAAGTGCGTAAAAGTGCCAAATAAGTGACTCTGAATGTTCCCCAATCATAAACCATGGATGAACCATTGGGGGAGCCATTGCCTACTAAAGTCCAGGTATGTAGCGTTCAAGCCAGATGACCTTGACCTTTGCAGGAAATCCAGATACAATCTCTGTAAGACCATTACAGATGCCAAGAGGCGCAATATCAGGCTAAGCTAGTGACCCAAACTAATCATACAGACACCTACTATTTGTGGCAATGCCTACAAAAGAACAATGGACAAAATAATGAGCTCAATGCATTTAACACTCAGTTTGAACAGAAGATCAGTGAAATGGTGCCACCTGCACTGAAGGCCTCAGCTGCTCCTGTCCCCACAGTCACCACTGCAGATGTCAAATTGGCCTTTTTGAGACTGAACCCATGGAAAGCCACTGCCCCAGATGGTCTCCACAGCCATTCACTCATATCCTGTGCTAGCCAGTTGGTAGGATTATTGGCTGACATCTTTAATCAGTCCTTACTACAATGTGAAGCCTCCATCGGCTTCAAGAAGACCACCATCATCCCAGTGCCAGAGAAACTCATGTAGCATGCCTCAATGATTAACACCCAGTAGTTCTGATCTCCATAATTATGAAGTGCTTCGAGAGGTTAGTCATGGCTCCCAACAGCTCTAGCCTCCCAACCTACCTTGATCCCTTGCAATTTGCCGACTGGTGCAACAAGCCAATGGCAGATATCATTTCGCTGGCCTTACACTCACCCCGGAAGGTCTGGATAACAAGGATACATACGTCATGCTCCTACGTATTGACTACAGCTCTGACATCAACACCATAATTCCAATCAAACTAACTGCCAAACTTCGAGACCTAGGCTCTGCTCTGCCGTCTGCAACTGGATCCTTAACTTCCTTACCCACAGACCACAATCAATGAGAATAGGCAACAGCACATAGAATCATAGAGTCATGGAGATGTACAGCATGAAAACAGACCCTTCGGTCCAACCTAACCATGCCGACCAGATATCCCAACCCAATCTCGTCCCATCTGCCAGCACCCAGCCCATATCCTTCCAAACCCTTCCTATTCATATACCCATCCAAATGCCTCTTAAATGTTGCAATTGTACAAGCCTCCACCACTTCCTTTGGCAGCTCATTCCATACACGTACTACCCTCTGTGTGAAAATATTGCCCCGTAGGTCTCTTTTATATCTTTTCCCTCTCACACTAAACCTATGTCTAGTTCTGGACTCCCCGACCCCAGGGAAAATACTTTGCCTATTTACCCTATCCATGACCCTCATAATTTTGTAAACCTCTATAAGGTCACCCCTCAGCCTCCGACACTCCAGGGAAAACAACCCCAGCCTGTTCAGCCTCTCCCTGTAGCTCAAATCCTCCAACCCTGGCAACATCCTTGTAAATCTTTTCTGAACCCTTTCATGTTTCCCAACATCTTTCCGATAGGAAGGAGACCAGAATTGCACGCAATATTCAAACACTGGCCTA
>NC_057711.1:39974912-39985756 GCF_004010195.1 Chiloscyllium plagiosum
GCACCTCGCATTTATCTGAATTAAACTCCATCTGCCACTTCTCAGCCCATTGGCCCATCTGATCAAGATCCTGTTGTAATCTGAGGTAACCCTCTTCGCTGTCCACTACACCTCCAATTTTGGTGTCATCTGCAAACTTAATAACTGTACCTGTTATGCTCACATCCAAATCATTTATGTTAATGACAAAAAGTAAAGGATCCAGCACTGATCTTTGTGGCACTCCACTGGTCACAGGCCTCCAGTCTGAAAAAGAGCCTTCCACCACCACCCTCTGTCTTCTACCTTCAAGCCAGTTCTGTATCCATGAGATCTAACCTTGCTAATCAGTCTCCCATGGGGAACCTTGTCGAACGCCTTACTGAAGTCCGTATAGATCACATCTACCGCTCTACCCTCATCAATCCTCTTTGTTACTTCCTCAAAAAACTCAATCAAGTTTGTGAGACCTGATTTCCCACGCACAAAGCCATGTTGACTATCCCTAATCAGTCCTTGCCTTTCCAAATACATATACATCCTGTCCCTCAGGATTCCCTCCAACAACTTGCCCACCAACGGCATCAGGCTCACTGGTCTATAGTTCCCTGGCTTGTCCTTACTACCATTCTTAAAGAGTGGCATTGATCATCCATTGTTGCCCCTCACCAGCAATGTTGTAGTAAAGAAGCCACAAAATCACACTACTCACAGCATGTAGCCAGCATGGCTGTCACTCTTTCATACATGCAATCCCATTCTCTCATGTTAGTTGCTGTTCAACCACAATGCCATACACTCTACCCACCCTTAGATACATCCCATCTAAACATCCTCTCCACATCAGAGCATTGATTGTTCCTGTAGGGCCTTAGCAGCAGTCAGGGAGAATTGTGTATCATCAGTCAGGGGAGTCAGTGGTCAGGGTCTGGTCAGTCATTTCTCGCGGTTGCTTGAAATTGGTTAGAAGTTTGGGGGAATTACAATACTGAAGGTCTGTGTGTTCATCATTAAGGCGGGTGCAAGGGTAGCTGGTGGGAACAGTTCTGAAGAAGAGTTGTATCAGGCTTGAAATGTTCATTCTGATTCTCACTTTGGTGGTTGTAAAATATTAATAGGACTTGTTTCATGCACGAGTGGGTTGAATAATATCAAATATCATAATTGCTGGTTTGAAAGCATTTATTCACAGCTACCGTACCTTGTTTTGGTGGCAGATCTTGGCAATAGGTCAGGCTCTAGATGATAGCATAATCTTTTGCATTAAGTATTGGCAACACATTCAGCAGTGGAGCCTTCCATCAGTACTGCAACAAAGTCAGGCTGGATTTTGTAGTCAAGTCTCGGGAGTAAAATTTGAACACAATACCTTCTGTTAGGTCTCTTCAGATTGCCCAGATAGGTGCACTTGCATAGTTATGAAACTGTGAAATCCTTCATCTGGCAAATCAGGAATTTGGGGCAATTCAGCTCACTTAACCAAGCTCACTTTCTGAAATACAAGATCATGCTCTGTGAGTATATTATAACTGAATTGTTTTGGATGACAACACACTAAAATAAGGTCAATAATGTCATCAGGCCACGTGGCATGTTCCATAAACTCCTAAATAAAAAAAACTGAGAGGTGCTAAACAGAGGTTCCAACCAGTATTTTTCAATTCTCCTTAGATAGGAAAATATTGTTGACTGCATGGAAGCCAATCAACATCATCTGAGGAAATAACCAATTGGACAGATTAAAAAAAAATCTTATTCAATAATCATTGGTTTTAAGGAAGTTTAGTGTATCTTTAAGATAACCTTCAGCAAGGTTCCAGTGGTGAAGTTTATAAACCATGCATCCTTCAATTCTTGGACAGGTTTTTACCATGGATTTTGAGACTCTGACATCAGGATCATGTCGGAGTTCTGTGCCTGCACTTGCTCGCAGCAATCTTGAGACTTAGTCATTTTTCTGAAGGTAAGGTGGGCTAGCACTGCTGCCTCACAGCTCCAGGGACCCGGGTTTGATTCCAGCCTCAGGTATCTCTGTGGAGTTTGCACATTCTCCCCGTGTCTGTGTGGGGTTCCTCCAGTTTCTTCCCACAATCCAAAGATGTGCAGGTTACATGAATTGGCCGTGCTAAGTTGTCTATAGTGTTCAGGGATGTGTAGGTTAGGTGCATTAGTCAGGGGTAAATGTAGAGTGATAAGGTAGGGGAATGGGTCTGGGTGGGTTGCTCTTTGGAGGGTCAGTGTGGACTTGTTGGGCTGAAGGGCCTGTTTACATTCTGGGATTCTATGACTTTGTAACCTATTCTCTCAGCTGGGAAAGGTGAACATTTTTAAAGTGGCATGGAATCTTAGTGGATGCCTGTAATTTGAGTGACCTCAGGCAGGTAAGTGAGATTCTAAAAACTGTAGGCGGCCGGCCTAATGGCCCAGTGAGGCTATGGGATAGCTTTCCATCCCTGAGTCCCCCTGTCTGGATTGTTGGGCTTACCAGTATGGGTGCCACTCAGCCAGCATAAGTATGTGAGCTAGGACCTTTGATAATTTAAATTAACTACCAACCTCTATTCAGCAGGAAGCAGATCCATGTCAAACCCTCCCACAGGGAAACCCCCTTGGCAAGGGGCCACATTAGTGAATCATCCCGATATAACTCTTTGCTATACTTTCACCTACCAATCAACCCTTGCAGGCCCATCACCCCAAACCCAGGCAAATCCTGCCCCTTAACACTAGTGTTAGAAGCATTTGTATTATTTCAGAATGTGTGATTACAACAATGTAAGGACAATTCCCATTCTATCAACATTTTTTAAATCATAAATTAGAATTACAGAATCTACAGCACAAATACAGGATGTTACTTACAATCTATTAAGTCTAGTTTCTTACATTTCCTCAACATTTCTTCCTCTGGGATCCATTGTTTTCATTGCAATATCTTTGTTGTGCTTGTATAAGAAGCATACATATTTGATACTAATACAGGAAAAAAACTGAAATGTTGATACTGCTTGCTCATCATGTGGCCTTCTCCCCATTCGCTGCCATATCATTACTATTTTATGTTTCCTTTTCTAACATTGAATGATTTATCCTCAGGAAGGCTGTCAGGTTCAATCCCCCAATATCTGCACCTGAATTTCAAATTCTATATAATGTTGAGCTCTTCCTCTGCATCTCAATTTTTGCTGTGGAGGTTTATCATCCCACTGCCCAACACCACTCCTACCCCAAATCACCATGTATCAAACCCTTTCCCCTGCATATCCTTCTTGATGCTCCTTAACATTGATGTCTCATCTCTGGCTTTGTCACAACAAAGTTGGTTTTCTCAATTTCTCCACACATATTGGCTGAATCTTATAGCTCCTGAAATTTGTTCGCTCGGTTCCAACCATAATATGAAGCTCTTAACAAAGTGGGGGCTGATGTCATGAGTTGAGATCAATTTTGCCTGAGTAAGACTGAAAGCCAACCATCTAAGCCCTCCTTTCTCCCTCTGGACCAAGCCTGCAACAAGACCTAATCATCACTTCCCAGGAATGCTTTCCTACTAACTAGTCGTCACGGAAACCAGTAACTCTTCACCTCTGTACTATCTTTTGCCTAAAATTTGTAATCAGATCTTTCCTGTTATGTCAATTGTTTTCAGCCTGTTTCTGACCCTCAGAGTTAGGCATTTCTAAACCTTGATTCGGTTTTTTTCATTCCATGCGAAATCTCGACCTCACATCTTTGAATATCCTGGTGTTCTTCAGTCCCAGGTGTTTCACTTGCATCACGGATATACAATTCTCTTCACACCTCCATCCTTCACATGGCCAGTCACCAAATACCAAAAATAAAGCAGGACTTGGATGGTTGCCTTTCAGCCTTACTCAGACAAAATTGATCTCCACTTTGGTAAGAGCTTTATGTTATGTTTGGAATTGAGCAAACAAGTTTCAGGGGATATTGAGAATGAATACTTCTGTGTGATTGAAGTGAACCTTTTTGCTTGCCTACTCAAGTTAATTTATCTTCTGCATTTAGCACTGCTGACTATTCAAATCCCCGTCATTGCCTCGTCTCCACAGTGCTTGTACAGCCTCAGCATTTGAACTAAATCTAAGAATTAAATTTTGCACTCTTTTGTTAAGATCACCAATCCTCCACTTCCAGGATAAACATGATTAATCCCTTACGTCATCCCTTTCACTTGCTTTCCTTCATCAAATTCTTCGAATCTTCAGGATTATTTTCCTTAATACTCAGTTCTTACCAACCATATCAATAGCATCCTAAAGTTCACCTCATCTAGAACAGTGGTCTATTTATTCTTTTGTGGAAAAAGCGCCAAAACCTGATCCTTGTTTTAATCCAGTTTGAAAGATTTCATGTGACCTACCAAATCGACTATGAGACCTTTATCCTCATTTTCAAGTCCCTCCATACTCTTGTTCCACCACAGCTGGAAAATCTTTTCTGGCAATTTGCCCCAGTTTCCATTTTTGCCCCTCTTATCCAGACCCATCTAGTTCATTTCACTGTTTAAAATCACTGCATTCCTGTTTCCAGACACCTGTCTAAAACAAATTTGGTTTGCCACAATTCTGGTTCAGTCTACTCCTAAAGTCTTTACATCCTATTCAGTTTCTCTAAATAACACGGTGAAACAAGTTTTATTTATCTCACAGTCTCACTAAGCGACAGTCTAATATAGTCGCACTTACAGAATCATACTGCCTCACAATGTCCCAGATATCATCACACCACCCCTGACAGACCCAGCAGAGGTGGCAGCACAGTGGTACACAGTCAAGAAGGAGTTGCCCAAGAGGTCCTTAACATTGACTTTGAACTCCATGAAGCTTCATGGCATCAGGTTAAACATGGGCAAGGAACTTTCTACTGATTTATCATGTAAATTCTTCTCTTGGCTGATGACTCTGTTCCTCCACATTGAAAACTACTTTGGAAAAAGCACTGAGAATGGCAAGTGTCCAGAATGCACTCTGAGTGAGGGATTTCAACGTCCACCACTAAGAGTGGCTCAGCTGTGGCACTAATGACCAAGCTAGTCATGTCCTGAAGAAAATAGCCACTACACCAAGTCTCTGGTAGATGGTGAGGAAATTCATAAATGGAAAATGTACTTGACTTCATCCTCACCAATCTGCCAGCTGCAGATATGCCTGTCCATGACAGAATCGGTATATACACCCACTGCACAGTCTTTGTGGAGACAAAGTCAAATGTTCACATTGAGAATACCTCAATGCAAATTGGGACAGATTTCAGGCACATGTAGCAACTCAAGATTGGGTATCCATAATGTGCTGTGGGCTATCATTACCAGTAAAACTGTACCCACACACATGGTCTGGCACATGCCCAACTCTTCCATTATCATCAAGCCGGGGATCAATCCTGGTTCAATAATGAGTGCAAAAGGGCAGCATCCGGCATTCCTAAAATTGAATTGCAACATTCACTTGCTCAGTTTGTGTTTCACCAGGGCCACTCATCTCCTCATTATTGTCACCTCATTGCAGTCTTGCTTCAAACATGGGCGAAAGAGCTGAAATCTCACAGGGGAATGAAAGTGACTGCTGTCGACATCAAAGGTGCATTAGACTAAATGTGGCAGCAAGGAGCCCTAAAAAAACTAGAGTCAAAAGAAATCAATGGGGATACTCTCCCCTGATTGTAGAAGTACTTTGCACAAAGGAAGATGATTGTGAATGCTGTAGGTCAGTAATCTCTGCTCCAGGATTTACCTGCATAAGTTCCTCAGGATAGCATCCTGGGCTCAATCATTTTCAACCAACCTCCACCTTCCCCCAACGCCTCCCCCTGACACACACACACACAGGAAAAGAGTCATTGTCAGATTCCAATCATTTCAAGTCAAAGACATGGCTTCAGAAGCTCATCAGGGCAGTGCAAAATCATGTTTTGCTGTTTTGACAATGAACTTAACTCCATCATAAGGTCAGAAATGGGAGTGCTTCCTTATGAGTGTCCAATGTTCAGTTCCATTTGCAACTCCTCAAGTAATAATCCATGTTCACTGCAGCCCTGACCATCATTCAGGCTTGGGCTGATAAATGGAAAGAAACAAAATTCATCAGGGTCAAAATTAATAGGCAATTGGAGAAATGTAGATTAATTAAGGAAATTCAGCACAGACTTGTTAAAACAAATAATGTTTAACTAACCTGACAGCGTGTTTTGATGGTATTACAGAAATGTTATTTGAGGGTACAAAGTGCCACCTAGAAAGCTTGCAAGCAAAGTCATAACCTGTTGGTTCAGTGATAGGAAACAGAAAGTAGAAGTGAACAGTTGCACATTGTGTGAGGAGAATTGCAAAGTCTATAAAATACGAATGTAAATATAAAAGCAACTGTAGCCGGCCACTTGTAACAGTGTGGGATCCAGAAGTGATTGAAAAGGGAATTACCCAATCATCTTCACTTCAGCTAGAAACAGTTCTTGCACTTACTTTCATTTGCTTGATAATTGAGTCGATGGCACATTAAGATTTTGCTCTCAAATTGCTTTGACAGTTTTCACGCTCTTGCTGTGTAAATTTAAATAATGAATGCCTTTCAATTAATCTCCCAGAGGTGACCAGTTCAGGCCAAGTGGGGAAGCAGGGACTGCATGCTCAGATATTGACAGGAGGAGGGTGGCCTGGTTCACTTGTGCCAGCCTGCACTCACCTGCCCACCTGGCAGGGGGTGCTGTCCTTCATGAACCTGGACATGAGACTTGCCTACCTGCAACTGCGGATAGATAGGATTCCCAGAAGTATGCTACAACTAATACACATAAGGATTTCTACCAATACACAAGACTGCCATTTGGAATTTGATCAGCCTGTGAAATTTTTCAGCAGATGATGGAGAACATTTTACAAGGTCTATCCCAGGCTGCCATTTATCAGGATGACATGACAATATCAGGGAAGACCAATAAGGAGCACTTAGAAAATTTTGATATAGTTCTTAGATGCTTCTCCAAGTTGGACATATGCCTTAGAAGGGAAAAATATGTGTTCTAGGCACCCCAAGAGACCTACTTGTGGGCGGCACGGTGGCCCAGTGGTTAGCACTGCTGCCTCACAGCGCCTGTAGACCCGGGTTCAATTCCCGACTCAGGCGACTGACTGTGTGGAGTTTGCACATTCTCCCCGTGTCTGCGTGGGTTTCCTCCGGGTGCTCCGGTTTCCTCCCACAGTCCAAAGATGTGCGGGTCAGGTGAATTGGCCATGCTAAATTGCCCGTAGTGATAGGTTAAAGGGGTAAAGGTAGGGGTATGGGTGGGTTGCGCTTCGGCGGGTCGGTGTGGACTTGTTGGGCCGAAGGGCCTGTTTCCACACTGTAAGTAATCTAATCTAATCTAATCTAATCTACTTGAGCTAATGAGTCAACAAGGCCAGGTTACACACACTGGAAGATAAAGTGAGCGCAATCAAAGATGGTCCCGTTCCAAGTCTATATCGGAGCTTAGAGCTTTCCTTGGATTGATAAATTAATGGAAAATTCATTCATAACCTGGTCTTCATCCTGGCACCCTTACATCTGCTGTTGAAAAAGGATCAGTCTTGGAAATGAACTCATAGGCAAGACGTAATCTTCAGGGAAGTGAAGAAGCAGCTATCATCATCTAAGGTGTTGACACACTGTGATCCAAAGCGAGATCTGGTGCTGACATTCACAGCTGGTCCAATGAAGAGGAATGCCCAATAACATATTCTTCCCGGACTTTGGCAGATGCAGAGTGCAGATATGCTCAGATAGGGAAGGAAGATTTGGCGCTCATCTTTGGTGTGAAAATGTTCCACCAATACTGACATAACTTTGTAATAGTAACAGACCACAAACCTACTGCTAAAACTTTCGGGTTACTCTAAAAAAGAACAAGGCTATATTGCCCATAGCTTCAAGCAAAATTCAGCAATGGGCTTGCATTCTCAGTTCATACAATTAGAAATTGGCCAGAAAGCCAAGCTTCAAATGCAGATGTGTTGAACCGCCTCCTGCTGGTAGATACACTGTCGGTGGTGCTGCCACCAGAAGAGTCTGTTCTGGTTTTAAATTTTCTGAATGCCCTCTTGGTCAAAGCTGACAATATCAGACTGTGGACCCAAAAAAGGTCCAGTGTTGGCAAAACTGAAACATCTGATGGTAGTGGGGGAAACAAAAGGGCCATCACAACCAGAATTGAAACCTTTCTGGGCCCAGCGAGACCACATCACCAGCATTTTAGTAAGGAAAGTAAGAGTGACTGTCCCAAGCAAAGGTTATTACCAAATACTGGTTGGAGTCCACTAGGGTCATCCAGGGGTGTCCGAATGAAGATGCTGGCAAAAGGTTTTGTTAGGTGGCCAGGTTTGGTTGCAGACAAAGTTACGTTGGTGGGGACAATGCCCAGAGGACAAAAATTACCACTGGCAGATCCCCCATATTTGTGAGAATGATCGGGTAAAGCCTGGACTCAGTTACATATCGTGTATGCCTGCCCTCTCATGGGCTCAATGTCCTTAGTCTTTGTGGTCACCCACTCAAAGTGGTTGAATGTCATAGAGTTAATTCATCAAACACAGGGCCGACAATGCACAGACTCCTGGTCATAGATAATGGGCCATCATTTACCAGCATGGAATATGAATATTTTCTAAAGTTGAAAGACATTCAGCATATTTGGACAGCTCCATTCCATCCATCCTCCAAAGGTCTGGTGGAAAGAGCCATCCAAAATCCAAGTACATGGACCACAAGAAAGCTGCAACTTCACAAATGGTACGCAAGTAAAATGTGCCAATCAGAGAGCCCTGGCTGACAGATATTAGATTAGATTCCCTACAGTATGGAAACATGCCCTTTGGCCCAACAAGTCCACACTGACCCTCCGAAGAGTAACCCACCAAGACCCATTCCCTTACCCTATATTTACCCCTGACAATGCATCTAACACTATGGGCAATTTAGCATGACCAATTCACCTAACCTGCACATCTTTTGATTGTGGGAGGAAACCCACACAGACACGGGGAAACGTGCAAACCCCACATGGACAGTCACCCGAGATAGGAACAGAACCCAGTCCCTGGTGCTGTGAGGCTGCAGTGCTTACCACTGAGCCACCGTGCCATGAACAAGATTGCCAGAGGTTCTGTTCACTCTGAGAGCAGGCTCTGAGGAAGCCAAACCAGTGTCAATTATATGGCACATGCAAATAAAGGATGACTTGGTGATGGGATTCTGGCCTATGTGAAGTCATTTCAGCCCCCCCTGTGTACTTGTTTTTCCAGTCTATCTAAGCCTTCTTGAAATCTAGCCCTGTCAGTCTCATAGCTCATGATACTTCCAAGTTTTCTATCATCCGGAAATTTTGAAATTGTACCTGTGCATCCAAGTCTGATCCAGAAGCAAATCAATGGTCCTAATACTGACACATAGGGAACCCCACTATAAACTTACCTCCAGTCCAAGAAACAACTGTTCACCACAATATTCTGTTCCCTGACTCTCAGCAATTGCACATTCAGGTTTCCACAGTACCTTTAATTTCATGGATTTCAACTTTGCTGACAGGTCTGGAAGGGAAATTTTATCAAATGCATCCTGGAAGCTCATGTACATCATGTCAACGGCATTATTAACATCAAGCCTCTCTATAATCTCATCAAGAATCTTAATCAAGTGAGTTAAACACACTTGCCTTCAAAACCTTCAGAAAGGCTTTTCTTAATTGGTCCACATTTAACGAAGTGGCAGATAATATTTGTTCTGGATTAATATTTCTAAAGCTTTCCCACCACCAAGGTTAAAATGGCTGATCTGTAGCTGCTGATTATAACTTTACACAATTTATTGAACAAAGTTAAAATATTTGCAGTTGTGCATCAGCCTGATATCTAAGAACAATTGAAAGGTTCTGACTAGTGCTCCAAATTTCCTGCAGCATCCTTGGGTGTATCCTATCTGACTCCAGTCATGAGCCTCTTTGAGGTCAATAATCACCACCACCTCTCTTTGTATTCCACCTTCCCTACCTAGACAATAGAAAACGTTGATGCGTTTTCTGTGTTCACTGTCACTCGCTTCTCATGCCCTCCCTTTGCTTCTGTTATTACTTTGTCACTTAGAGTCATGTAGATTTACAGCTTGGAAACAGACCCTTCAGTCCAACCCATCCATGCCGAGCAGATATCCCAACCCAATCTCGTCCCACCTGCCAGCACCCGGCCCATATCCTTCCTATTCATATAACCATCCAAATGCCTCTTAAGTGTTGCAATTGTACCAGCCTTCACCACTTCCTCTGGCAGCTCATTCCATACATGTACCACCCTCTGTGTGAAAAAGTTGCCCCTTAGGTCTCTTTTATATCTTTCCCCTCTCACCATAAACCTATGCCCTCTAGTTCTGGACTCCCTGGCCCCAGGGAAAAGACTCTATTTATCCTATCCTTGCCCCGCATGATTTTGTAAACTTCTATAAGGTCACCCCTCAACCTCCGACGGTCCAGGGAAAACAGTCCCAGCCTGTTCAGCCTCTCCCTATAGCTCAAATCCTCCAACCCTGGCAACATCCTTGTAAATCTTTTCTGAACCCTTTCAAGTATCACAACATCTTTCCGATAGGAAGGAGACCAGAATTGCACACAATATTCTAACAGTGGCCTAGCCAATGTCCTGTACTCAATACTCAGACCAATAAAAGAAAGCATACCAAACGCCTTCTTCACTATCCTATATACCTGCGATTCTACTTTCAAGAAACTGTGAACCTGCACGCCAAGGTCTCTTTGTTCGGACCTTACCATTAAGTGTATAAGTCCTGCTAAGATTTGCTTTCCCAAAATGCAGCACCTCG
>NC_057711.1:39985789-39988572 GCF_004010195.1 Chiloscyllium plagiosum
ACCTGGTGTTGTGTGATTTTTAACTTTGTACACCCCAGTCCAACACCGGCATCTCCAAATCGTAATCTGAGGTAACTCTTTGCTGTCCACTACAACCTCCAATTTTGGTAACATCCGCAAACTTACTAACTGTACCTGTTATGCTCGCATCCAAATCATTTATGTAAAAGACAAAAAGTAGAGGACACAGCACCGATCCTTGTGGTACTCTACTGGTCACAGGCCTCCAGTCTGAAAAACAACCCTCCATTACCACCCTCTGCCTTCTACCTTTGAGCCAGTTCTGTATCCAAATGGCTAGTTCTCCCTGTATTCCGTGAGATCTAACCTTGCTAACTTCTTCAAGACACCTCCACTTCTCCGTATTGTCAATGAACATCTATCATGCAGAATGTTTTATAGTCCAGGTTTTGCTCTTTTTTTTGCATCAAGGAACTTTAGTTTTCGGTTTCCCTACTGCTGTAAATAAACTTCGAATATACCTCAATCATCTCCTCTTTCAAGGCAGACCTTTGTTCCATTACAATTTCAATTACCAGTCTTTAATTCCAACATACCTGGGACAAAAACATTACAATTCACTAAAATTGGCCAATTAAGTACTTTTACTTTAGATCACTTTTTAAAATTTTCCCTCACCAGCAAAACCCTTATGAGTCTATGTTCATTGTTCTTTAAATATTTCCTGGCACTTGATCCAATTGCCTCACCTCATTCACCAGAAATAGATACAGCAATGCTTTCTTGTTTGTTTGGCTGGAAACATACTGACAAAGAAAATTCTCCTAAATGCACTTCAAAACCTACCTCTGTCTGCCGTATGCACTATTACAATCCAGTCTATATTAGGATATTAAGCATTAGGTCAGTACGGATTAAGTACTGTGATTAAAGTTTGTTTTTATTTGTTGAATCCCATTTGTTATGTGTATCAGGTGCAGTTCGTAGTTGTACAAATGACAACTTACATATTATTTCATGATATTTGCTCATTTACAATCAGTAAGAACTACAAGGAGAGTATGAAATGAAGCTTACAGGGATTTCAAATTCAATGTATAAACTTCTAAATTTGAAAGATGTGGTTAAGATCAATGTGGGCCTGTTCAAAACTGTTAATGGTGATACTGAACAACAGGACAATATCAATACACGTCCACCTTATTTACAATGGAGGACGAAAGTATGCCAGAGGAACCAAGGAAATTTATTGCAAGCAAATAAACTGTAAAATGAAACAATGATATGACAGTGTGACAGTTTTCTCGAACCAGGTGGTGTCATTTCTAAGATTTAAAAGGTGGGTAAGAACATTGCAGATGCCCTTTGATTTTTTAAAGGTCTCTTGATTCAATAACAATTCCATGAGATTGGTCAAATTGTGCATGGCACTGTCATTTAAAAAGAAAAGGTGAGAGAGGGAGACCAAGGAATCATAAACTAGTTAGCCTTGCATCATGTTATTAAGAAATTAATAGGATAAGGATTAAGTGACTAAGCAACTTGATCAGAGAATTGATTTGGTAAAGGGCAGGTCATGCCGAATGAACCTGATTGAATGTTTTGAAGATGTCACTAAAGTAGCAAAAACAGTAATGACTGCTGTTCTTTGTATGGACTTGTAGAAGGCATTTGATCATAAGCGACTGTTAGTGAAAGTTAAAGCTTTAACAGGTATACTTTCAGTTATTAATGCCAAATGGTGTGGTTCAATCTCTCTATCTTCCTATCTCTCTGCCTTTCTTTAAGATGTTCCTTAAAATGCATCGCAAGCTTTTGATGTTCTGTCTAAGTAACTCTTATGCAGCTTAAAGTCAAATTTTCTTGCCTGACAATCTTCTAAAGCAGCTTGGGAGGTTTTACCATATTTAAACCACTATATAAATGCAAGTTGTTGTTCACAGAGGAATTGTCAAACTGTCTTCATACTGCTGGATAAAATATTCACTGAATTCTTTTCAGTGTAACAAAATAATGTAATGATTACAGAGGTTATAGAGTCATAAAGTTATGCAGCACAAAAACAGACCCTTTGCTCCAACTCATCCATGCTGACTAGATTTCTTAAATAAATGTGGTCCCATTTACCAGCATTTGGCCCATATCCGTCTAGATCCTTCTTCATCATATACCCATCCATATGCCTTTTAAATGTTGTAGTTGTACCAGCCTCCACCACTTCCTCTGGCAACTCATTCCATACATGCACCACCCTCTGTGATGCCCTTTACATCTCTTTTAAATCTTTCATCTCTCACCTTATACCTATGCCATCCAGTTTTTGACTCTCCTACCCTGGGAAAAATACCTTGTCTATTATTCCTATCCATGCCATTCATAATTTTATAGATCTCTATGAGGTCACCCCTCAGCCTCCGATGCTCCAGGGAAAACAGCCCCAGCCTCTTCAGCCTCTCTCCAGCTCAAACCCTCCAACTCTGGCAACATCCTTGTAAATCTTTTCTGAACCCTTTCAAGTTTCACAACATCTCTTCTATAGCAGGGAGGCCATAACTGAATGCAGTATTCCAAAAGTGGCCTAACTAATGTCCTGTACAGCCACAACATGACCTCCCAATTGCTATAGAGGAGAAAGTGAGGACTGCAGATGCTGGAGATCAGAGCTGAAAATGTGTTGCTGGAAAAGCGCAGCAGGTCAGGCAGCATCCAAGGAGCAGGAGAATCGACGTTTAGGGCATGAGCCCTTCTTCAGGAATGAGGAAAGTGTGTTCTGCAGGCTAAGATAAAAGGTAGGGAGGAGGGACTTGGGGGAGGGGCGTTGG
>NC_057711.1:39990272-40007913 GCF_004010195.1 Chiloscyllium plagiosum
GAGCACGAATGAACCAGGCTCTACCCGTGACGAGGCTGAAAGGGAGGGTACATCGCTGTAGGCCGCACGCTCCTGGGAGTAAAAGGCACGCATAACACTAGTTAGAGCAAGAACATAACTAATCATTGCTTCAGTCATGTGGTGGAAGTGGACTGAGAAGGGAGTTGAATCGTTCCAAGGGGTACGGAGGCGGTGACCAGAGAGACTCTCAGCTGGAGACAGTCGTGTCTTGCCTGGAGACATGGATCGCAATTGGAATAAGGCCACAGGGATTAGCATAACCAGGAGAGGCCACACTCTGCCACTAATTTGGCAAGTTTAGTCTTGAGTCTGGTTAAAACATTCAACAAGGTCGGCTGCCTGAGGATGATAAGCACCATGCAGTTGCTGACAAATACAAAGCTGGGAACAGAGTTCTCCGTTAATATTACCTACAAAGTGTGGTCCATTGTCCGAGCTAATGCACGCAGGTATACTGAAGCAGGGAATTATTTCCTTAAACAAAATCTTCACCACAGTCTCAGCAGTAGCGTTAGGAGGAGGGTAGGCTTCAATCCACTTCGAAAAGACATCAGCAATAAGCAAAACACATTTATAGCAACTCAACTCATTTCTACAACTCAATGAAGTCCAGTTGAAGGCCGAGATTGATAGATTCTTGTTGTCTCGAGGAATTAAGGGCTACGGGGAGAACGCTGGTAAGTGGAGCTGAAATGCGCATCAGCCATGATTGAATGGCGGAGTGGACTCGATGGGCCGAATGGCCTTACTTCCACTCCTATGTCTTATGGTCTTATGGTCAAAAGTAAAATTTCCAAAGCTGTTGATTTTAAAGTCTTAAATGAAATCAGTTGAATGAGTCCACAAACAACAGGAAAGAGGTAAACCAAATATAGAATAGATTATTGACAAGTTCCAGATATCACTTACTGTGGTCAAATACAAAGTTTGCAAATTATGATAAGCAGAAACCATATAAATTAATGAGACTAACTGGCAAAACACATTTCAGGAAAAAAGCTTTTACAGGTACTTATGGACAGATAACTGAAGCCATCAGTATAGTGACAGGGAGCCAATCAAACTTTTTTATGTGATTCTAAGTTTGAATAGATCTTTTGTCTAGCTCAGCTGTGATTGATATACAATTCTCATCATCATGAGAAGACATCCAGAACTGAAGAAAGTGCATCAAAAAGAAATGGAACAGTGTTCTGGGATCAGGTGTATAATCAGGAGACGTTGTCGAAGCTGGAGGAATACTGGAGTAGGGAAAGATGTGGGTGATTACGTTGAAATATTAAAGATCCCATGGGTATTGAAAATATAAAAAGCAGTATGCTTGCCAGAATCTGCAACAAGAGGGATGACACAAGGGGAAGATGAAAATACAGCTTAGATTTAGCTATTTCTATGTAAAAGGTAATGAATGTATGAGATGTACTTCCAAGGGAAGCAATGAGGGTTAATTATATTGGAGATAATTGGATAAGTACCTGGTGAAGAATTGCTAGAGGGATATGTGAAATATTGTGGAATAAATTTCCTTGAAATTATGACTCGTGAAATGGACCACAATGTTCTTTCTAGTATTGTAAAATCCTATGTGTTTATATATAGAACTAATGCATACGAATGAACATGTTATGAAGTACAGAGCACAAAGGGAGTAATCTTGGCAGCAACTAGTTATAAAATTTGTGGTTTTTTTCTAAATCATTATACATCATGAAAAAATTTGGACATATTTGAATCACTGAAAAATGAATACGTGTGTAAGTATGGACGGAATATATTTTCTTTACAAAATGCAAACACATTCGGTGGGATAATTTTCAACTGTGCCTGATATTCTAATGTGTTTGATAATATGAAAGCTTTTAAGTTAATTCCATAAAATTGTTGAATTTATCAGTCAATTTGGAAATTTTAATTTCAGTTTTGAAAGATTTTCAATCCCTCTCTCTCCACCAAAAATCATGTGAAAAGGAACATTTTAAGCAAACACAAAGCTTGTAATGACACTCAACTTGCAATCTAAAGATATCATAAGAAGATTACAAATTGGCTTGCCCATCAATGGTATTAAATTCAATTGTTTATTTTGTTCATGCTGCAAATACAAGCATATGTCAGTCCTTTCCCTCTGTTTTCTGTCACCATTATATAACCCTCACCTACTGATTTGCTGCATATTCACCTGCATATCACATTTTTGAATAAATCGGGGAAGAGTTTTCCACTGCCTTTAGTGGAATGGGTATTGGAAAGCAATGTGGGAAAACATGGTGAAATGAAAAAAAAATCAGCAATGCAACATGGAGAAAGCCAGATTCTGATTTTCCCTTTGAGATTTCAATGAGGAGCTCAAAATCTTGTTAATAAACAATGATTACCTTACTTCATACATTTGGATGTCATTGTTAACTCAAATTGACTAGTTTTTGCACAGCCTCTAATCCTTCTCACCTTCCCCAAGGAATCAGTTGGCTTTGATTCCTGATGTGAAAGCCAAAGAATGTACCTGGTTGGGGAGGGTGTGTGTGTGTTGGTGGGGGGGGGAGCGGGGGAGGTTGCAGCTCACCATTTGCTTTTCCTGACCTTCAAACAACTCTGTCTTCCATAATGCCCCTCTGTGCTCCATGGACACGGTCATCCATGGTCCACCCTTCATCCATGAAAGTCAATATCATCAAAATACCAGCTTCGCGACATCATCACATCTCCTTTAGTACCAACTTGAACAACACTTCAGCTTTCAGGTATTCACTGTGGAGCTCATCCTTTGCATGATTCTGACAGGTAGCTTTGCTGCTCTGATCCTGGCTGGCGTTACTACTGGACAAGTCAGATTCCAGAATGAAATCTGGCTTGACAGGTCGCTTTCATTACATTTAATGTTGTGGTCATTGACTGAGAAGTAGGTACACAAGGCTGAAGATATGTGTTACCTGTTAAACAGAAATTTGTTACAGAAAAGAACAGGAACAAACTATTTAAATATACAACACAGTTTGAAAGAACTAAAGACACGCAATAAAACTGAGTGGCATGGTGGCTCAGTGGTTAGTACGGCAACCCTGCAGTGCCAGGGACCAGGTTCAATTCCAGCTTATCGATTATCTCTGATGCTGCTCCTGTGCCTGTCTGTGCTTTTTGACGTAGTAATTAATGGTTAAAACAGTGGTATTGGCTTCTGTTGGAGGCTGAGCAGGTGCCTGGTCTCCTGCAGGTGTAGAACATAGAAAAGTGCAGCAGATTACAGGCCCTTTGGCCCACAATGTTGTGCTGAGGATTAATCCTAATCTAAATTAACCTAACCTACGCTCCCCACAATTCACTGCTGTCCATGTGCATGTCCAGCAGTTGCTTAAATATCCCCAATGACTCTGCTTCCACCACCACAGCTGGCAACGCATTCCATGCATTCACAACTCTCTGTGTAAAGAACCTACCTCTGATGTCTCTTCTATATCTTCCTCTGAACACAATAAAGCTATGACCCCTTGTGATAGTCAATCCTGTCCTGGGAAAAAGTCCATGTCCCCAAGTGAATAGCTGCATCTTCTCCGGTGAAATCCAACAT
This sequence comes from Chiloscyllium plagiosum, assembly GCF_004010195.1. Taxonomy (NCBI): domain Eukaryota; kingdom Metazoa; phylum Chordata; class Chondrichthyes; order Orectolobiformes; family Hemiscylliidae; genus Chiloscyllium; species Chiloscyllium plagiosum. The sequence continues at coordinate 39,993,859 of NC_057711.1, forward strand.
CCCATCCTCATATGGCCTTATGTCTCACCAGACTTAGTCCTCCCTGCCTGGTTGTGAGTCATTTTTCCTGCAATGAGATAAAAAGATGGATTGAATGTGATGGAATGAAATGGGAGAGCTGATAGTAGTGATGCAGGAGCAAGCGAGGTTGTGATATGTCCCAAGTGAATGAGTAGGAAGTGCAGAGAGCAGGAAAGGTTCGGACTCTGAGGAGATGAAGTAGGTGAGAGCTGTGGGGTGGAATTGATGCATGTAATAATGAGAGTTGAAGTTCTTGAGCTTTTCATTTCAAACTTCTAACTTTAGACTTACTCAGAGGGGATTGGAGGAGACAACTCCCAGACTGGAGGCTGTTGCAGACAAGTCCCAGCATGGTCAGCCTGGGAGGTGAGTCTTAATGGCAAGTCCTAGACTGGAGGCCAGCAGAGGAAGGCGAGTTCCAGACCAGAGATCTGCACAGGGAGGCAAGTCTGGAGGTGAGAGCTGGACTAGAGGCCGATGAGGGGAAGTGAGTCATGGACCAGAGGCCTGTGAGGGGAGATGAGTCATGGACTGGAGGCCTGTGAGGGGAGATATGTCATGGACTGGAGGCCTGTGAGGGGAGGTGAGTCATGGACTGGAGGCCTGTGAGGGGTGATAAGTCCCGGACTGGAGGCCTGTGAGGGGAGGTGAGTCATGGACTGGCGGCCTGTGAGGGGAGATATGTCATGGACTGGAGGCCTGTGAGGGGAGATATGTCATGGACTGGAGGCCTGTGAAGGGAGGTGAGTCATGGATTGGAGGCCTGTAAGCGGAGATGAGTCATGGACTGGAGGCCTGTGAGGGGAGGTGAGTCATGGATTGGAGGCCTGTAAGCGGAGATGAGTCATGGACTGGAGGCCTGTAAGGGGAGGTGAGTCATGGACTGGAGGCCTGTGAGGGGAGATGAGTCCCGGACTGGAGGCCTGTGAGGGGAGGTGACTCCTAGACTGGAGGTGGCCATGGGGAGGGGACTCCTGGACTGGAGGCTGCCATGGGGAGGTAAAGCCCTTGCGGACTATAGGCGAGGCCTCGAGTTTTGAAGCCCAGCATAGTCAAGAGACTTGGCTTGATGCTGTCTGGAGGCAAGGTGTTGGCATGGACTTGGGTGAAAAGAACATAATTTGAAGTTTTTTCCTCCTTTTTATTCTTACACTGGACTTTTATTTATTATTATTATTTTAGTTTTGTACCAAATACTTAAGTATGGGTACCGAGGAACTTTGTGCCTAAGGTGGATCCATAAGCAGTGACATTGCAAAATTTTCACTGCAACCATTTGAGTGCACGTGACAACAAAGCTAATTCTGAAGGTAAGTTCTGAACTTCTTGTCCAAACGACAACATATCTAATAGTAGAGTATTGAAGTATCAAGCCTCTATTATGTGCTATAGTCTCTGAAGTGGGGTTTGAACTAACAATCTTCTGACTCAGAGGCAAAAGTGAGTCAAAGCTGACATCTTAAAGCAGAGAAAACTTTCATTTGTAGCATTCCATTTACAACTCGAGGGCCTCCCAAAACATAATAACAATCATTGAAACAATCAATGATTATATTAATTGTAATCATTAAAAACAAGTCTATTGGAACTACAAAGACTAGAAACATAGAAACACAGAAGATAGGAGCTGGAGGAGGCTACTTGGCCCTTTGAGCCTGCTCAGCCATTCATCACGATCATGGCTGATTGTCCAACTCAATAGCCCAATCCTGCTTTCTCCCCACAACCTTTGATCCCATTCACCCCAAGTGCTATATCCAGCTGCCTCTTGAATATGTTCAATGCTTTGGCATTAACTACTTCCTGTGGTAATGAATTCCACAGGCTAAAAAAAAACATGGTTGTTGTTTGTTAATGAAATGTGGGTGCCACTGGCTAGGCAAATAATTATTGCTCATCTTTAATGAGTGAGCAAATTGGATGTTGTAGACAATTGGACAATTCACAAACTTCTTCATATGCAATGTTATTTCTTCATTATTTTGTTATTCCTTGAGCACCAAATATTCGCAAGAAATTAAATTCAAACAGTGTAGCATGCAGCTGCTTCACATTTGCCAAATGAATTGGGGAAGAAAGGTTGTATTCATATTTGCATTTGGCCATTGTGAGACAAATTGAAATTGGCAGTTTTAACTCAGTGGTTAATTTATACATTCTGCGATCACCAAGAAATCTAGTTAAATGAATATGTTGCACTTTGACTAAAATAAGGCACTCATATTATTCTCTTTTAGCTGTAACTTATATGTAATTTTTACTCTCAATTTTATACAACTCAAAAAGTCTGAACAGAATTGTATTGCTGCCAATTTTTTGAGGTAATCAACTTTGCTATTAGTTCAGAGTTGTGGTGCCAGAGGAGTTTACCGAAATGTGGAGGACTGAGACCAGAGGGGGTTTTGAAACAAAGATGGGGATTTTAAAATCAGGACATTACTTGACAGAGAGCCAATATACGTCAGTATGCACATGACTAATGAGGGAATGGGACTTGCTGTGAGTTAAGGTGCAGGAAACAGTGCTTTAAACTGGCTATTATTTGAAAGATTTTGAATAAATGTCATTGATGACCGTTATAGTTGACCTTTTGCAAATGAGCAGAAACCGAACACGTTAAACGCATTGCATACAAAGGCCCAGATGTTTGGGACATGATTCAAGATCCTTTTAAAAATATCAGATGAAACTGGATTTGGACTCCCTGCAGGGGACAAGTACACATGAAGTACTTCTCTCTTACTGGCACCATTGCCAGATTGGTCAGTTTAAAAACCATTCACTGTAAGTAGAGTCAGGCACTTTAGTAAGTAGCTGTGTTCACAAACCCTCAGAGGAAATATATGAACATGCAAACAAGGAACCAGAGTGGGCCCCTCAGCTCAACTGAGTTTGTTTTGCCATCCAGTAAGATCATGGCTGATCTGATTTTAACCTTGAATTCACATTCCTGCATATCCCCGATAATCTTTCATTGCCTTGGTAATCAAGAATCTATCTATCCCTGCCTTGAAAATATTTAAGGATTCTGCCTCTGTTGTCTTTGGAGGAACCCTCCAAGAGAAAAAAAAGTTTCCTCATCTCTGTTTTAAATGGGCGCTGTCTTGTTTTTAAACTGGATACCTAGTTCTAGAGTCTCTCACTAGAGGAAACATTCTTCCAACATCCAACCAGTCAAGCCCCCTCAGGATATTATATGTTTTAATTAAGAAACTTCTGACTCTTCTAAACTCCAGATGACCCATGTCCAGAACTTCCCCATGAGCCAATCTGCTCAATCCAGTTATTAATCAGGTAGACCTTCTCTGAACTGCTTCCAATAATTTAACAGCCAGTACCTGAGACAATACATGGACCATAGTGGTTCAATGAAGCAGCTTTCCAGCACCTTGTCAAGGACAGCTAGGGATGGGCAATACAAATACTTACCAGCCAGGGATGACCAAATCCCACAAATCAATATAAAATCATACTCAACCATGTTCTGTACACCTAAAGCTTAGCCCTTCCTCCAAATTGGAACTAATGACATTGGAAGAAAAATGGATAAGGTTCTGAGGACAGAATACAGAAAGTTAGGCAGGAATTTAAAAAGTAGGTCCTCGAGGGTAGTAATGTCTGGATTACTCCCAAAGCTAGGAAGTAGTGAAGGTAGGAATGGGACGATAGAGGAGATGAATGTGTGGCTGAGGATCTGGTGCTGGGGAGGATGGATTCACATTTTTGGATCATTGGAATCTGTTCTGGGGTAGAAGTGACCTGTATAAGAAGGATGGATTGCACCTGAACTGCGGGGAGATTTGCTAGAGCTGCTTGGGAGGATTTAATAATGGGGTTGGGTGGGACCCAGGAAGATAGTGGGGAAAGAGATCAGTCTGAGATTGGCACTGTTGAGAAAAGGAGTAAGTAAAACAGCCAGGGTGTGCAGGAACAGAGTAGAGAACAAGGTTAATCTGATAAATTAAACTGCATTTATTTCAAAGCAAGAGGCCTAACAGGGAAGGCAGGTGAACTCCGGGCTTGGTTAGCAACATGGGACTGAGAAATCATAGCAATTACAGAAACATGGCTCAGGAATGGACAGGGCTGGCAGCTTAATGTTCCAGGCTATAGATGCTGTAGGAAGGGTCAAAAGGGGAGCAAGAGAGGAGGAGAAGTGGCATTTTTGATTAGGGATAAGATTACAAAACTGTATTTAGGGATGGCTTTATGCGTGTAAATCGTGTCTCATGAACTTGATTGAGTTTTTTGAAGAAGTACCAAAGAAGATTGATGAGAGCTGAGCATTCAACATGATCTATATGGACTTCACTAAGGCATTTGACAAGTTTCCTCATGGGAGACTGGTTAGCAGGGTTGGGTTATATGGAATACAGGGAAAAGTAGCCATTGGACACAGAATTGGCTCAAAGGTAGAAGACAGAGGTGGTGGTGGAGGATTGCTTTTCAGATCGGAGGCCTGTGCCCAGTGGTGTGCCATAAAGATTGGTGCTGGATCCACTGCTTTTCATCATTTATATAAATGATTTGGATATGAACAGTGTAGCTATGGTTAGTAAGTTTACAGATGACACCAAAATTGGAGGTGTAGTGTTACCTCAGATTACAACGGGATCTTGATCAGATTGGTCAATGGGCTGAGGAGTGGCAGATGGAGTTTAATTTAGATAAATGTGAGATGCTGCATTTTGGAAAGGCATATCAGAGCAGGTAAGACCCTGGGGAGTGTTGCTGAACAAGGAGATCTTGGAGTGTAGGCTCATAGTTCCTTGAAAATGGAGTTGCAGGTAGATAGGATAGTGAAGAAGGTATTTGGTTTGCTTTCCTTTATTGGTCAGAGCATTGAGTGTAGGAGTTGGGAGGTCATGCTGCGGCTGTACAGGACATTGGTCTGGCCGCCTTTGGAAGATTGCGAGCAATTCTGGTCTCCTTCCTCTCGGAACGATTTTGTGAAACTTGACAGGGTTCAGAATCGTTTTACAAGGATGTTGCCAGGGTTGGAGGATTTGAGCTATAGGGAGAAGCTGAATAGGCTTGAGCTGTTTTCCCCAGAGTGCGGAGGCTCCTTATAGAGGTTTATAAAATCATGAGGGACATGGATAGGATAAATAGACAAAGCCTTTTTCTTGGAGTGGGGAAGTCCAGAAATGGAGGGCACAGGTTTAGGGTGAGAGGGGCAAGATTTTAAAGGGATCTTAGGGGTAATGTTTTCATGCAGAGGGTGGTGCATATATGGAATGAGCTGCCAGAGGAAGTGGTGGAGGCTGGTACAATTACAACATTCAAAAGGCATCTGGGCATATGAATAGGAAGGGTTTAGAGGGGTATGGTCCAAATGCTGGCAAATAGGAGTAAATTAGGTTAGGATATCTGGTCAGCATGGACAAGGTGGACCGAAGGGTCTGTATCCACGTTGTACATCTCTATGATTCTAATAGGAAACGTTTGGAGGGATATGGACCAGGAACAGGCAGGTGGGACTCGTTTAGTTTGGGATTATATTCGGCAATGACTGGTTGGACTGAAAGGTCTTTTTCCATGCTGTATGACTTTATGACTCAATGACTTTCTGACTTATTTTGTAACATTTGCAAATTTAGTTACCATACCTTCAATCCCTTTATCCACATCACTGATTTAAATTGTAAAGAGTTGACGCCCTGTGGCACACTGCTTGTGACATCTTGCCAACCTGAAAACAACTCACTTATTCCTACTCTATGTTTCCTGTTAGCCAGCCAATCCATGTGATCCACGAGGGAACAATCACCCCAATTGGAGACCAAAAATACAGTCACCTATTCCAGGGTCAGATTCAATGACAGGCTTTGAAATACAAAAAAAAAGAAAGCTTCTCCAATTTCAATAGTTGTCTGCTGTATTGTAAATTAGATATGTTATTACTGTGATTGGGATATCTCTAGTGTAATAATCTGAAGTGATTTCACAGAATTGTTGTGGTATGTTCAGCCCCAGATCTCTCCAACAAGTCTATTTTCTGTTTAAATTTTAACAAAACCTTTTAAAGCGCTGGTATTTTGGGCCTGTTCCACCATTCAAAGAGATTTCTCATTATTGAACCATATTTTAGTTACTCCCATGAGTGGGAACACCTCCCAGGCATCTAACCTCCCAGATATCTTGTATGTTTCAATAAGATCACCTATCATTCTTCGAAAGTCCAATGGGTACAGACCTAACTTGTTCATCATTTCTTCATAAGGTAACTCTTTCATTCCAGGAATGAGCAGAGCAAACCTTCTCTGAACTGGTTCTAAAGCAATGAAAGCCAAAATTGTAAACAATACTCACATGTAGTCTTACCAAGACCCTATGTAGCTGCAGTAAAACGTTCCAATTCTATGTTTCATTCCTTTAGCAACAACAGAAATATTTCATGTTATCTTCCTGCTCATTTGCTGTTGCTATACCTGATTCATATACCAGGTCACCAGATCCTAATGTATCTCACAGTTCTATGAGCTCTTTTCATTTTTTTTTTATTAGATTCTCTACAGTGTGAAAACAGGCCCTTCGAATGAACAATTCCATACCGACCGTCTGAACAGTAACCCACCCCCCTACATTTACCCCTGACTAATGCACATAACACTATGGGCAATTTAGCATGGCCAATGTACTTGACCTGCACATCTTTGGATTATGGGAGGAAACCCACACAGAGGAGAATGTGCAAACTCCACACAGACAGTCACCGAGGCTAGAATTGAACCCCAGTCCCAGGTACTGTGAGGCAGCAGTGTTAACCACTGAGCCACTGTGCTGCCCCAATGGTATGCTGTTTCTCTATTCTAACTGACAAAATCGACAAGTAGACATTTACCCATGTTAGACTCCATCTGCCAATTTTTTTCTCACTTACTTAACCAATTTAAAGCCTAGCAGACGCTCTTTCTCCTCTTGATAACCTTGCCTACCATATATTAGCGTAATCTCGGTTATGGGTAAAATCCTGGAATCCATTGTGAAGGATGAGATTTCTGAATACTTGAAAGTGTATAGTAAAATAGGGCAAAGTCAGCATACTTTCATCAAGGGGAGGTCATGTCTGACAAATCTGCTAGAATTATTTGAGGCCGCCTACTTGCGGAGCGTTTCAGGGAACACCTCTGGGACACCCGGACCAACCAACCCAACCACCCTGTAGCTCAACATTTCAATTCCCCCTCCCACTCCACCAAGGATATGCAAGTCTTTGGACTCCTCCATCGTCAGACCACAGCGAAACGACGGTTGGAGGAAGAACGCCTCATCTTCCGGCTAGGAACCCTCCAACCACAAGGGATGAACTCGGATTTCACCAGTTTCCTCATTTCCCCTCCCCCCAGCCTGTCTCAGTCAAATCCATCAAATTCAGCACCGCCTTCCTAACCTGAAATCTTCTTCCCGACCTCTCCGCCCCCACCCCAGTCTGACCTATCACCCTCACCTTGACCTCTTTCCACCTATCACATTTCCGACGCCCCTCCCCCAAGTCCCTCCTCCCTATCTTTTATCTTAGCCTGCTGGACCAACTTTCCTCATTCCTGAAGAAGGGCTAATGCCCGAAACGTCGATTCTCCTGTTCCCTAGATGCTGCCTGACCTGCTGCGCTTTTCCAGCAACACATTTCCATCATTGAGGAAGTAACAAGCAGGTTAGGCCAAGGAGAGCTAATGGATGTTATCTACCTGGATTTCAAGAAGGCCATTGACAAGGTGCGTAAGAGAAAGTGTGGACTGTGGATGCTGGAGATCAATGTCCAAACGTGTGACACTGGAAAAGCACAGCAGGTCAGGCAGCATCTGAGGAGCAGGAGGATGGACGTTTCAGGCATAAGTCCTTCATCAGAAAGTGTGAGGTCATGCATTGGTAGGAAGAATAGAGACATGGAATATTTTCTAAATGGGGAGAAAATTCACACATTCCTGATGAAGGGCCTATACCCGAAAAGTCGATTCTCCAGGTCCTCGGATTCTGCCTGACCTGCTGTGTTTTGCCAGCATCACATTTTTCAACTTTGACACAATGCCGTACAGGAGGCTGCTGAGTTAGATAAGAGCCCGTGGTGTCAGAGGCAAGGTGCTAGCATGGATAGAAGCCTGGCAGTCTGGCAGAAAGGAGAGAGTGGGGTTAAAAGGTCTTTCTCAGGATGGCAGCCACAAGGTGTGATGTTCCACAAGGGTCAGTGTTGGGACCATAACTTTTCACTTTATACATTAACAATCTAGGTATTTTGGTTAAGTTTGCAGATGACACAAAGATAGGTAGAGGGAGAGGTAGCAATGAGAAGGCAGACAGGCTGCAGAAGGAATTGTTCAGGTGAGGAGACTGGGCAAAGAAGTGGCAAATGGAGTACAACATGGGAAAGTGTGAGGTCATGCACATTGATAGGAAGAATAGAGACATGGACTATTTTTTGAATGGGAAGAAAATTCAGAACTCTGAAATGCAAACAGATTTGGGAATTCTAGTCCAGGATTCTCTCAAGGATTCTCTAAACTTGCAGGTTGAGTCAGTAGTTAGGAAGGCAAATGCAATGATGGCATTTATTTTGAGAGGACTTGAATATAAAAACAGGGATGTACTTCTGAGGCTCTGGTCAGACCACATTTGGAGTATTGTGGGCAGTTTTGGGCCCCATATCTCAAGGGTGTGGTTGCCCTGGAGTGTATTCAAAGGAAGTTCACGAGAATGGTCCTAGAAATTAAAAGCTTAACATATTAGGAATGTTTGAGCACTCTGGGTTTATACTCAATGGGGTTAGAAGGATGAGAGGGGAATCTAATTGAAACATACAGAATACTGAATGGTCTGGACAGAGTAGATGTTGGGAAGATGTTTCCATTGGTAGAAGAGATTAGGACCCGAGGGTATAGCCTTAGAGTAAAGAAATAAGAATGGAAATAAGAAGAAACTTCTTCAGCCAGAGTGGTGAATCTATGGAATTCATTGCCACAGAAGGCTGTGGAGGCCAGGTCATTGAGTATAGTTAAGACTGAGATAGACAGGTTCTTGAGTATCAAGGGGATCAAGGGTTACGGGGAGAAAGTGGGAGAATGGTATTGAGAAACCTATCAGCCATGGTTGAATGGCAGAGCAGACTTGATGGGCTGAATGGCTTTATTTCTGCTCCTATGTCTTATGGTCTTGTATTTGGTCCCCTCATCTAAATCATGGATGTAGATTGCAAATATTTGAGGACATAGCATTGATTTCTAAGGCACTCCACTAGCGAGTTCTTGCCAACCTGAGAAAGATCCATGTAACCCTATTTTCTCCTTCATGTTAACTATCCAATCTTTTATGTCACCAACAAACCTAGTGCTGTTATCTTGTTCAGCAAGCTTTCATGTGGCTTCTTATCAAATGACCTTTGGAAATCAAGGTAAACTACATCTATTGGCATTTCTTTATCCGTCATGGATGTTACTCAGTCAGAAAACTCAAATAGATTAAATAAACACAATTTCCTTTTCACAAAGCCAAGCTGGCACTGTCTGATCAAGTTATGATTTTCTAAGTACCTACAAAAAGCTCTTTAAAATGGATACTAGTACTTTCCCTGTTAAAGACGTTCAGCTATTTGGCCTATAGATTCCTACTTTCTGTCTCCCATTTTTATTATTCATTTCAATATTTCTGGAATTCATCCCTTGTTATCATTTTTTGATTTTCAGTTGTCGTTTGGAAATTTTTCAATCTTTTAACTTGAAGGTGCAAAGCCTTAATCATTCCCAATACCTCATACTCACTCTCTACAGGACCAACATTTCGTGACTATCTTACTATTCAAATAACTGGAGAAACTTACTATCTACTTTTATCAATAGTTTTCTCTCACAAAGTGCTTTCAATCTCTATTATCTTTTCAGTGATTGTTTGCTGGTTCTTAAAGTCTGCCCAATTCTCTGGCATACTACTAATCTTTGCAGATTTGTGCAGTGTTTCTTTCAATTGAAACCTATCTTCCTGATAGTTAACTAATCTATCCTATCTAACTTCCTTATTTAACCATGGATGATTTATCTTTTTCAAAATGTCTTTCTTTCTCACTGGAATAAATCTTTGCTGAGAATGATTGACATCTCCATTGCAACTCTCCTGACCTAGCTTTTACCTTAGTTTTCAAATTCACCTTAACCAGCTCTTTTTTCATCGCATTATGGATGCCTTTATTGATTATTTAAGTTTTAAATTTTAGTCATGGACTCATGCTTCTCCTTTTCAAACTGAGCATGAAATCCTGTCATATTGAGATCACTGTCACCTACTGGATCATTTGCCATGTGATTATTGATTAATTTTGTCTCATTACATATCACCAGATCCAGGGTTGCCAGTTCCCTGGTTAGTGCTAGAATGTACTGCCCTAAGGTATTGCCATAAATACACCCGATTAACTCATTTTCCAAGTTACCTTTACCAATCTAATGTTCCCAATCCACACAGGATTAAAATCACCCATAACTATTGTGGGTACTGTTATGAAGATGTGGGTGTACTGCACCTTTAAGAGAATTAAAAGCAACAGAACTACCTGACAGCACCAAGTGTTCTGAAAAAGAATATAATGAAACCTTTTTGGACCAGCAGTTGGGGTAGCTGGTTGCCTGGAGACAAAAATAGATTTGAATTAGGCCAATCAGTTTAAATTAAACCCCCCCCCCCCCAAAAAAAAAACAAACTCCAATCCAGTTTGAATTTAGTATATTGACAATCTTAAAAGCCAATTACACAATTCAGTGCTTTGGGGGTATAAGACCAGGGAAAATTGAACAGTTGAGAGGAGAACTGCTAAGCCACCAGAATGTAAAGACTGCCTGAAAAAAATTGCTCTCTCAAAGGTACCTTTATCAATCAGTAACCTCTGAAGTAGAATCCCCAAGAAGAAGAAAAGAAGTCGGGAATATAGAGAAGAACCAAAAGCTGCCTGGTTTTGAGATAATTAGCTTTGCTTTGTAAATCTTAAACGGGATTTTTTATCGGACCAGTATTGCAGAGGGGAAAGTAAAGGATGGGTTAGAACTAATTTTAAATAGTTGTTAGTAAATTATTCTGTTATACTTTAAGAAATAAAGTTGTTAATTTTTACTTTAAATAGTTCTTGAACTCTTAAATTTTCACAGATTACAGCACAAGATAAATCTTTTCTATGTTGCTGGTTTTAAATTAGCAGAGGGGTTTACCCTGTGTCGTAACAGTTTGGGGGCTTGTTGTCGATATTTGAACTGGTTTAGACAGAATGGAATAGATATGGGGGTATGAAAAATCCCAGCAGATTTAAAAACTTGCAGGTTAGTGTGTTAGAGTTTTAAATAAAATGTAGGTGAGGCAATTTGCTTACTTTCAGTGAGTTGTGATTGATTAAGTTAAAAGTGAGCGAAATGGCTCTTAAAATTGCTAAAGAGATTCTGGGATTTGAAGATGATTCTCAAATTTGCCAAGAAAGCTTAGAAGGAAAGAAAAAGGTCATACATTTAGGATTAGCAAATAAGTTAGATTTGGGTTTAACAGAGGACAAAAGTAAATCTGAAATTGAGGGAATTACTCAAACACTTAGGTGTATCAGAGAGACAGAAAAGTGCAGTACAGGTAGAAAAACTTTAATTACAATTGAGGAAAAATTGAGTTAGAAGATAAACAAAGGGAGAGAGAGAGAGTGAGAGTCAAAAGAGAGAGAGAAGGTTCTTAGCTGAACAGAAAGAGAGAGAGAGAGAAGAAAGGGAGAGACAAAAAGAGAGAGAATTTGAACTTGAGAAGTTGTGACTTTGTCAGCAAAGTCAAGTTAACAGGATGGAGATTAAAAGAGAAGGTAGTGATATATATAAATACGTCAAAACATTGCCACATTTTGATAAGAAAGATGTTGAAGCCTTTATTTCATTTAAATAACTGGCTAGGCAGATCGAGTGATCGGAGGATTTATGGGTAATGTTAGTTCAGACTAAACTGGCAGGCAGAGCTGGTGAGGTATTTGCCACACTGTTAGATGAGGGGTAAAGAAATTATGAAAAGGTTAAACAGGCTATTTTAAGAGCTTATGAATTGGTACCAGAAGCATATAGACAGCGGTTCAGAAACACAAAAAAGGAACCAAGTCAGACTTATGTTGAGTTCAAAAGAATTAAACATAGTCATTTTGATCGATGGGTGAGTGCTTTGAGGTTCTAAGAGAGATTATTCTGCTGGAGGAGTTTAAAAACTCACTTCCAGAGATGGTAAGAATTCACGTGGAGGAACAGAAAGTTCAAGAAATGAGAAGGGCAGTAGAATTAGCAGATGAGTACATGATGGTGCATAAGACAAGCTTCCGGCCAGAATTTCATCCTATGAGGGATAGAAGTTGGGAGAAGGGGAGATCCTACCAAGAGTAGAGCACTGGTAAGATTTTACCACAGGTTAAAGAAGCCCAAGCGGGTGGACAGGAAGAGAAAGGCCTGGTGTCTTCACTGTAATAGAGTGGGACTCAGAAAATTACAGTGCCGGTGGTTTCAGAAGGACACTGGGAAAAGGTGTTTTCACTGCCAGAAAGTGGGACAAGTAAAGTCACAGTGCTGACTGTTAAAGAAAGACATTGTGGGAAAAGATATGGTAAGAGAAACTTAGCCAGTGGCATTTGTGAAGGTATTAAAGGAGATTTCGAGAAGAGTCGATGAGCTGCAGGAGAGTGCACAGCCTAGGCAGGGGCTGGGTATGGAGTTAGTACTTGATATCTACAAAGAATTTGCCTCTGTGAGTAAAGTTTCTTCAGAAAGAACAGGGGGAAAAGGACAAGAAGTTATAATTTTGAGAGATACAGGATCTAACCAGTCATGAATAGTAAGGGATGAGTGAATATGCACACTTTCTGATCTGTTACCTGAGACTGTGGTAATTTGTGGGATAGATGGATGGAGATTTAATGTTCCCTGATGTAAAAATCAGATTGGAGAGCCAACTCAAGACTGGGGAGTGATAGAGTATCAGTTCCAAGAATTCAATTTGTTCTTGGGAATGATTTGGCAGGATCCAAGGTGGGAGTGACACTCCTTGTTGTGGAGAAGTCCAAGGAAGACCAAGAAACTGAGGAGTTAAAACAGAAATATCCCGGTATTTTCCCAGACTGTGTGATAACCGGATCCTAAGTCATAAGTCACAGTACAAAGTGAAAAGTAAAGAGAAAGGTGAAGGAATTGAGGTTCAGTTAGTTGATACCCCGTTTGACGTAATGGTGCAGGAAAAACCTGAACAGGCAGAGGGTCAGACAGAAGTGTTTAGTCCTGAAACGCTCAGACTCCTCCCTCCCCTTCCTAGACCTCTCCATTTCTATCTCAGGCGACCGACTCAACACAGACATTTACTACAAACCGACCGACTCCCACAGCTACCTAGATTACACCTCCTCCCACTCTGCCCACTGTAAAAACGCCATCCCATATTCTCAATTCCTTCGCCTCCGCCGCATCTGCTCCCAGGAAGACCAATTCCACTACCGAACAGCCCAAACGGCCTGCTTCTTCAAAGACCACAATTTCCCCTCCGACGTGGTCGATGATGCTCTCCACTGCATCTCCTCCACTTCCCACACCTCCGCCCTTGAACCCCGCCCCTCCAATCGCCACCAGGACAGAACCCCACTGGTCCTCAACTTCCACCCCACCAACCTCCAGATACATCGGATCATCCTTCGTCATTTCTGCCACCTCCAAACAGACCCCACCACCAGGGATATATTTCCCTCCCCACCACTATCAGCATTCTGGAGAGACCACTCCCTCCGCGACTCCCTCAACAGGTCCACACTCTCCACCAACCCAACCTCCACTCCTGGCACCTTCCCCTGCAACCGCAAGAAATGCAAAACTTGCGCTCACACTTCTCCCCTCACCTCCCTCCAAGGCCCCAATGGATCCTTCCATATCCGTCGCAAATTCACCTGCACCTCCACACACATCATTTACTGTATCTGCTGCACCCGATGTGGTCTCCTCTACATTGGGGAGACAGGCTGCCTATTTGTGGAACGTTTCAGGGAACACCTCTGGGACACCC
>NC_057711.1:40008062-40035021 GCF_004010195.1 Chiloscyllium plagiosum
TACTTTTTATCTCAGCCTGTTTGGCACACCAGCCTCATTCCTGAAGAAGGGCTTATGCCCGAAACGTCGATTCTCCTGCTCCTCGGATGCTGTCTGACCTGCTGCGCTTTTCCAGCACCACACTTTTCAACTCTGAAAGGCTAAGGGACTTGCAGCAGCGAGACAAGACAGTAAAAGATATATATTTGGATGGGTACCCTGGAAAGGAGGCAGAGAATATTCCGGAAGTTTATTGTCTGAAAGATAGAATCCTAAGATGGAAATGGAGACCATGGCAGGTTAGTGCAGAGGGGAAATGGGCTGAAGTGCAGCAGATTGTGTTGCCGGTACCATACAGACAGGAGGTATTACGGGCAGCACATGAACTACCTGTAGGAGGTCACCTGAGGGCATGAAAGACTCAGGCTAAGGTATAGAAACATTTCTATTGCCCTGGAATGCACAAGGATGTGGTTAACCTTTGCCATACGTGTCATACATGCCAAATAGTAGGTTATCCACAGGCGGTAATAAAACCAGCACCTTTGTCGCCAATTCCCACATTGGAAGAACCTTTCATGACGGTTATAATAGTTTGCGCAGTTCCCCTCCTGAGAACTAAAAGTGGGAATTAGTACTTATCAACCATAATGGATGTGTCTCCCAGATTGCCAGAGGCAATTCCATTATGGAATGTCAAGGCAAAAAAGGTGGTCGAGGAGTCAGTAGCTTTCTTCACACGGTATGGGATACCCAGAGAGAATTGGTCAGACTAAGGGTAAGATTTTACTGCTCAGCTGTTTAAGGAGGTCATGGATAGCTTAGGTATACAGCACTTTAAATCCAGCGTGTATCATCCTAAATTCCAGCGAGCTTTAGAAAGGTGGCATCAGACTCTGGAGACCATGTTGAGAGGATACTGTCAGAACTACCAAATGATTTGGATAAAGGTATCCCATTCATATTGTTTGCTGTTAGAGATGCCCCAAACGAATCTACTCAGTTCACTCCCCCGGAGTTAATATTTAATCATGAAGTGAGAGGCCCTTTGAAATTAAAGAAAAATTGGCAGAACCAAAGTTGGAGATCTCACACTTAGATTATGAATTGGAGGTGAGAGAGAGAGACTAAATTGAGTAGGTGAGTTAGCTAAACTGCACCCAAAGAGGGCACAGTATAGAAGAAAGCAGGTGGCAGATAAAAGTCTGAGACTCGGATGTTTTCCTGAGGGGATAACGTCTTAGTACTGTTACCAGTGGTAGGAGATCCCTTCAAAGCCAGGTTTAGTGGTCCTTATCAAATTGAGAAAAAGTTGAGTCAGGTGAACTATCTAGTAAAGATGCCAGATAGAAAAAACACAGGTATTGGGTATGTCATGTGAACATGTCGAAACCGTATTACACTAGAGAGAAAGAACTGGAGAAACAGGTGTTAGTTACTGCCCCGCAGAGTGAGGAATCAAATCCAGATGATGTGGATTTTGAGCTGCCTCAAAATAAGATGAAAAATTGTAGATGTTCTTGAGGACCGGGATAGGTTGGTAAGCTATCATGAGCATAGGACGCAGTTGAAAGATTTGTTACTGCAGTATAAGAACATATATAAGAATCAGATGGGGAGGACTAATGCTTTTGTACATGAAGTGGACATAGGGAATATTGTTCCGATGAAACAACATGCCTATTGGCTTAATTATTTCAAAGCCATACAGGTCCAGATGGAGGTGGAGGCCATGCTGACAAGGACATCATCGAACCAAGCCAGAGCGAGTGGAGCTCGTCTTTGTTCCCAAACCAGATGGGACTCAAAGATTCTGCATGGATTATTGGAAGGTCAATGCTGCTACAAAATTGGACTCATATCCAATTTCTAGATTGGAGGACTGTATCAAGAAAGTCGGATAAGGCAGTTACATCACCAAGGTGGACTTAATGTGTGGTTACTGGCAGGTACCTTTGTCAGAGATGGCAAAAGAAATTTCTGTGTTCGTAACCCCAAATGGACTCTATCAGTTCAAAGTGATGCCCTTTGGAATGAAGAACTCACCCGCCACCTTCCAAAGACTCATGAACAGAGTTGTGGCTGGGTTAAAAAACTGTGCAATCAATTTGGACGATGTAGTGATCTTTAGTAAGACCTGGAAAGATCATATGGTACAATTAGCAGAGCTCTTTGAACAAGAAGCAAAACCAGTGATAAACTTAAATAACATGGAATTTGTGAAAGCTGAGGTGATGTTCTTGGGATGTAGCGTTGGTCATGTAAGGTTGACCCCACTGAATGCAAAGACGAAGGCCATAGAGGAATTTCCATGACCAACCTTGAAGAAAGAGGTGCTTCGATTCTTGGGACTCAGCGGATTCTATCGGAAGTTTGTTCCAAACTTTAGCAGTCTAGTGATACCGTTAACTGATTTGCTGAAGAAGAACACAAAGTTTCAGTAGATTTGAATTCGGCCAATTAGTTTAAATTATACCCCCAAAAATAATATCAAACTAAAATCCAGTTTGAATTTAGTACATTGACAATATTAAAAGCTAATGACACAATTCAACGCTTTGGGGGTATAAGACTGGGGAAAATTGAACAGTTGAGAAGAGAACTGCTGAGTCACCAGTATGTAAAAATTACCTGAAAAAATAGCTCTCTTAAAGGTACCTTTATCGATCAGTAACCTATGAAGCAGAATTCCCAAGAAGAAGAAGACAGGAATACAGAGAAGAACTGAAAGCTGCCTGGTTTTGAGATAAGAAGATTTGTTTTGTAAATCTTAAATGGGATTTTTATCAGATCAGTATTGTAGAGGGGAAAGTAAAAGATAGGTTAGAGGAAGGAGTTGTAAATAGTTGTAATTATTCTCTGTTATACTTTAAGAAATAAAGTTGTTAATTTTTACTTTACATAGTTCTTGACCTCTTGAATTTTTACAGGTTACTGCATGGGATAAATATTTTCTGTGTTGCTGATTTTAACTTAGCAGAGGTGTTTACCCCATGTCATACAGTACCTTTCTGAAATGCCCGACTCCTTTCTTCTTGTATGATCTCCTCTATGATGTAACTACTGTTTAGGCGCCTGTAAATTACTCCCATAAGCAAATATTAACCTTTGTTATTCCTTACATCTACCCAAATTGATTCTACAATTTGATCCTTCAAATTAAGGTATTTCTCAGCAATGAACAAATTCTTAATCCATCCTTGATTAACAGAGCTACACCTACACAAACACACGGGATACATAAGACAGTATAGAGGGGGAATGGGGGATATGAAGAAAATCGGAGGGATATATTGGGTGTAGGGTTGGGTAAGGGCGTGAGAGTTTAAGGGTCTGACACTCACCATTGAAATTGTGCAGTTGTCACAGAAGGCAGGCATTCCTGCCCGGTCACCTCTTACCTGTGAGCCATTTCATGCCTGTCTCCAAAAGCAGAGCCTGTCTCCATATTGGTCCTGCCTACCTGGAAGAATATGGAAAATGTGAGCCCTTTTAACAGAGACAGGTTTGTGGAGTTGCAGCATTTCCTAACCTAACCTAAGTGTCCCATCAACTTGACAAAATCCCAGCCAAACATCAAACTAGTGATAATACAAGTAGAAGATAGAACATAGAAAAGTGCAGCATAGAACAGGCCTTTTGGCCCATAATGTTGTGCCGAAAATAACCTAACCTACGCACCCCTCAATTCACTGCTATCCATGTGCATGTCCAGCAGTCGCTTAAATGTCCCCAATGACTCTGCTTCCACCACCACAGCTGGCAATGCATTCCATGCATTCACAACTCTCTGCATAAAGAATCTTCCTCTGACGTCACCTCTATACCTTTCTTCTAATATCTTAACACTATGACCCCTTGTGCCAATCAATCCTGCCTTGGGGAAAAGTCTCTGGCTATTGACTCTATCCATTTCTCTCATTATCTTGTATACACTCGATCAGGTCTCCTCTCTTCCTCCTTCTCTCCAGAGAGAAAAGTCTGAGCTTAGTCAACCTCTCTTCATAAGGCAAGCCCTCCAGTCCAGGCAGCATCCTGGTAAACCTTCTTTGCACCCTCTCCAAAGCCTCTGTATCTTTCCTATAGTAGGGTGACCAGAACTGGATGCAATATTCCATATGTGGTCTCACCAGGGATTTGTAGAGCTGCAGCAAAACCTCGCGACTGTTAAACTCGATCCCCCCCTAATGCAAGCCAAAGTACCGTTTGATTTCTTAACAACCTATCCACCTGAGTGGCAACTTTGAGGGATCTATGTACTTGCATACCCAGATCCCTCTGTTCCTCCACACTGCCAAGAATCCTGTCTTTAATCCTATATTCAGCATTCGAGTTCAACCTTCCAAAATGCATCACTTCGCATTTATCCAGGTTGAACTCCATTTGCAATTTTTCAGCCCAGCTTTGTATCCAGTCTATGTTGCGCTGCAGGCTGCAGTAGCCCTCGATACTATCAACGGTCCCTCTAACCTTTGTGTCATCTACAAATTTACTGACCCACCACTCAATCTCCTCATCCAAGTCATTTATAAAAACTACAAAGAGCAGAGGCCCAAGAACAGAGCCCTGCAGGACCCCCCCTCCCCCCCTTTCTCAACAATGGCAGAATACTTTTAATCTACAACCACTCTCTGCCTTCTGTCAGCCAACCAATTCTGAATCCAGACAGCCAAATCTCCCTGTATCCCATACTTCCCGACTTTATAAATAAGCCTTTCGTGGGGAACGTTATCAAATGCCTTGCTGAAGTCCATATACACTGCATCCACTGCTCGACCTTCATCAACCTGTCTTGTCACCTCCTCAAAGAACGCAATAAGATTTGTGAGGCATGACCTGCCATTCACAAAGCCATGCTGACTGCCTTTAATCATGCTATGCTTTCCAAATAGTCATAAATCCTTTCGCTCAGAATTATTTCTGAAACTTTGTTAACTGATCTGTATTTGCCAGGGATTTTCTTATTAACCTTCTTGAAAAGAGAAACAGCATTCGCCTCCTTCCAATATTCTGGTATAACTCCCCTGGAGAGTGAGGAGGCAAAGATCTTCGCCAAATCTTAACATGCAGTTTAACATGAAACATTTTCAGATATTCAACAATCGTGTAGAACAAGCAGATGGAAAATTTCCAATCAGGCTCAACATGATAACAACTCCAGTCCAATATGTCCTTGTTGTGTGCTAGTGACCTTAATGGTTAAGCTGAAGGAAATCCTGGATAGTCAGACAGCAAATCATTGTTCCTGTAACAGCACTAACCCTTTGGGTCAGTTCAATGGTCATTGTAACAAAGAAGAAAAAGTCAATTATGCACCTGCAGAGATCCTAAAGACTCAACCAAAACTGTGAAGTGGAACATTCTGTTCTGTTGACTATTGCAGCTACAGATCCACACAGTACTTATATTTTCACGATTCTCCATGTCTAAAATGGGATATTGGCAAGTTCATCTCTGAGAACCACCTCATATCTACTCACATTCCACACCTCTTGGGAGAGGTACTGTTAGAAATCTGCCTCATTTGTGATCAGCTCAAAATCATAGTTTTCAATTGGAAGACGTATGAGCCATGGAAGGACTGAAGGGGTTAAAAGTAATTGGAGATGGGTTTAAAACAGATGGGTTTGGAAAAACATTTGAAGGAGCAACTCAAGACCTTAACACCTAGAAACTCCTCATCACTGATGCAACAAATGCAGTGTGATGTGGCACATGGACGATGGTAAGAATCAAGAACATAGGAACAAGAGGCAGCCATTTAGTGTCGACAGCCTGTTCCAGTATTCAATGAGATTATTACTGATCTATGACTTACCTCAAGAGGCTCAATTTTGTTCTTTATTATATAACACCTCAGGATACCAAAAAACCTAACAATCTCAGATTTAAATTTATCTGCCAATCACCATTTGTGGAAGAGTTCCAATGTTCCATTTTGTGAAGTCAATCAAAAATGCAATGCATATTAATCTAGACTTAGTGCAAAATGAGCTAATTACCTTTGAAATAAGAGCAAGTATTTTGTAATTTGGGCTATAAAGTTGAATTGCATCAATGTCAAGCCTTCTGTTTTATTCACTCATGAGAAATGGGTATAACCGGTTGGGTCTAGTTGTCATTGAGTAGGTGGTGGCAAGTTGCCTGCTTTAACTGCGGCAGTCCATGTGGTGTATGTTGATTCACAATGCCCATGGGAAGGGAATTTCGGGATTTTGACTCAGCGACCGTGAAAGAACAGCAATATATTTCCAAATCAGGATGGTGAGTGACTTGGAGGGAAACTTGGAAGTAGTGGCGTTCCCATGTATCTGCTGTCCCTGTCCTTCCAGATGCAAATGACAGTGAGTTTGAAAGGTGCTAAGGATCTTTGCTGTTTTTCTGCAGTTCATCTTGTAGATCATAAACACTGCTGCTATTGAGCATCAGAGGTGGAGGGAGTGGATGCTTGTGTCCTGGACGGTGTCAAGCTTCTTGAGTGTTTGAAGCTGCATCCATTCCGGAAAAGGAGGAGTAATCCATCACACTCCTGACTTGTGCCTTGTAGTTGGTAGGCATGATGTGGAGGTGTCAGTGTTGGACTGAGGTGGACACGTTCAGAAGTCACAAGACACCAGTTTATGGTTCAACAGGTTTATTTGAAATCACAAGCTTTCAGAGCGCTGCTCCTTTCCCCAATGAAGGAGAAATGCTCCAAAAGCTTGTGCTTTCAAATAAACCTGTTGGTCTATAATTTAGTGTCATGTGACCTCTGACCTTGTAGATGGTAGACAGGCTTTGGGGATGTGAGTCATTTGCTGCAGCATTCCTAGCCTCTGACCTGTTCTGGTAGCCACCGAATTTATATGGTGAGTCCAGTTGAGTTTCTGGTAATAGTTTCCCCATGGATATTGATTGTGAGGGATTCTGTGATGGTAATGCCATTGAACATCAAGCTGCAGTATTTAGAATGTCTCTTATTAGAGATACTCATAGCCCGGCATTTGTGTGGTGTGAATGTTATTTGTCACTGTATTTTGACATGGACTGTTTCAGAATCTGAGAAGTCGCAAATGATGCTGAGCATTGTGCAATCATTAGTGAACATACACACTTCTGATTTTATGATGGAGGGAAGATCATGCATGATATAGCTGAAGATGGTTGGACCTAGGACATTACCATGAAGAAGTCCTGAAGAAATGCCCTGAAGCCGAGATGAGTGACCTCCAACATACACACCAGCTTGCTATGTGCCAGGTAAGATACTGACCAGTTGGCTCCATGATTCCCATTGATTCCATTTTTGTTCGGGCTCTGTGATGCCTGTATACAATGTTTACATGGTTTATTCTTTCTTCACATGTTCTCCTTCTATGTGTGGTACAATGTTCTGTGCCTGGGCTGTCTCCAACTCTGCTGATGGTTAATGTTTAATTATTATTTCAGTCAGGGAGAAAATCCAATATTTATACTTCCTTTTGGGCTGTACTTCTTTGGCAACTGTCTCACTGATGACTCAGAGCAGGCGTTTCTTTTGTTTGATATTACAGTTAAACATGATTTAATACTTCTTTCATTAAATGTGTAAATCCAACATTATGTCAAAGTGAATTGCCAGACTGAGGATTGCTTTTGTAATCCTGACCATAAATTGAAAGGAAACCGATAAATGCCAACCACCAGTTGACGAAACAAAATTTATACTTGTTCTGGATCTGCAGAAACATAGGAAATTTGAGTTAGAAGCTCGCTCAATAAAAGTGGTTGTGAAATCAGATAAAGGAGGGAAGCTATGTCCCCTTGTGCTAGCCATCTCCATCCAAAGAAAACGATTCTCACTGTCCACCCTATCAAACCCTCTGATTATCTTATATGTCTCAACTAAGCCACCTCTCAACTTCTTCTCTCTAACAAAAACAGCCTCAAATTTCTCAGCCTTTCCTCATAAGTCTTTCCTTCTATACTAGGCAACATCCTTGTAAATCTCCTCTGAACCCTTTCCAAAGCTTCCACATCCTTCCCATAATGCAGTGGCCAGAACTCTACGCAGTACTCCAAGTGTGGCCACACGAGAGGTTTGTATAGCTGTAGCATGACCTCATGGTTCCAAAACTCAATCCCTCTACTAATAAAAGCTAACACACCATATGCCTTCTTAACAACTCTATCAACCTGGGTGGTAAACTTCAGGGATCTATGTACATTGACACCGAGATCTCTCTGCTCATCTACACTACCAAGAATCTTACCATTAGCCCAGTACTCTGCATTCCTGTTACTCCAT
Source organism: Chiloscyllium plagiosum (assembly GCF_004010195.1). Taxonomy (NCBI): domain Eukaryota; kingdom Metazoa; phylum Chordata; class Chondrichthyes; order Orectolobiformes; family Hemiscylliidae; genus Chiloscyllium; species Chiloscyllium plagiosum. The sequence continues at coordinate 40,016,308 of NC_057711.1, forward strand.
CCAAAATGAATCACCTCACACTTTTCTGCATTAAACTCCATTTGCCAACTCTCAGCCTAGCTCTGCAGCCTATCTATGTCCCTCTGTAATCTACAACATCCTTTGCCATTATCCAAAACTCTACAAACCTTAGTGTCATCCAGAAATTTACTAACCCATTCTTCTATACCCTCATCCAGGTCATTTATATGAATGACAAACAGCAGTGGACACAAAACAGGTCCTTGCGGTAGACCACTAGTAACTAAACTCCAGGATGAACATTTCCCATCCCATTTCCCAATTTCTGATCCAAACCGCTAATCACCCTCAATCCCATGCCTCCTTTTTGTGCAATAGCCTACCGTGGGGCACCTTATCAAACTCCTTATTGAAATCCATATACACCACATCAACTGTTTTACCCTCACCCGCCTATTTGGTCACCTTCTCAAATAACTCAATAAGGTTTGTGAGGCATGACCTATCCTTCACAAAACCGTGTTGATTATCCCCAACCAACTTATTCCTTTCTAGATGATTATAAATCCTATCTCTTATAACCTTTTCCAATACTTTACCCATAACTGAAGTAAGACTCATTGGTCTACAATTTCCAGGGTTGTCTCTACTCCCCTTCTTGAACAAGGGAACAACATTTGCTATATTCGTCTTATGGCATTATTCCTGTAGACAACAACGACTTGGAGATCAAAGCCAAAAACTCGGCAATCTCCTCCCTGGCTTCCCAGAGAATCCTTGGATAAATCCCATCTGGTCCAGGGGACTTATCTATTTTCACACTTTCCAGGATTGCTAACACCTCCTCCTTGTGAACCTCAATCCCATCCAGTCTGGTAGCCTGTATCTCAGTGTTCTCCTTGACAACATTGAGTTTTTTCTAGCTTGAATACTGGCAAAAAATATTCATTTAGCGCTTTTCCTATCTCCTCTGACTCCCGCAACTTCCCACTACTATGCTTGATTGGCCTAATCTTACACTAGTCATTCTTTTATTCATGATATACCTTTAAAACGCCTAAGGGTTTTCCTGGATCCTATTCGCCAATGACTTCTCATGTCCCCTCCTGGCTCTGCTTAACTCTCTCTTTAGGTCCTTCCTGCCTAACTTGTAATTCCCCAGCATCCTAACTAAACCATGACATCTCATCCTAACATAAGCCTTTTTCTTCCTCTTGACAAGAGATTCAACTTTCTTAGTAAACCATGGCTCTGGAGTTTGACCATTTCCTCCCTGCCTGACCACAATAGCTGGCCCTTGAATAAGCTCCATCTTTCAATTGTGCCCATCCCCTGCAGCTTCCTTCTCCATCCTATGTATGCTAAATCTTGCCTAATTGCATCGTATTTGCCTTTCCCCAGCTATAACCTTTGCCCTGCAGCATATACATATCCCTTTCCATCACTAAAGTAAACATAACTGAATTGTGGTCACTATCACCAAAGTGCTCATCTACCTCCAAATCTAACACCTACCCAGTACCAAATCTAATGTGACCTTGCCCCTTGTTAGCCTGTCTACATATTGTGTCAGGAAGGCCTCTTGCACACATTGGACAAAAACGGATCCATCTAAAATACTTGAACTACGGTATTCCTAGTCAATATTTGGAAAGTTAAAGTCCCCCATAACAATAACCCTGTCACTCTCGCTCCTGTCGAGAATCATCTTTGCTGTTCTTTCTTCTACATCGCTGGAACTATTCGGAGGCCTATAGAAAATTCCCAATAGGGTTACCTCTTCTATCCTGTTTCTAACCTCAGCCCATACTACCTCAGTAGGTGAGCCCTCAAATGTCGCTTCTGCAACCGTAATACTGTCCTTGACTAACAATGTTACCCCCCCCCCTCTTTTGCCATCTTCTCTGTTCTTACAGAACCTGTAACAACCATTCCTGTCCCTGATTTACCCATGTCTCCAAAATGGCCACAGCATCAAAATCCCAGATACCAACCCATGCTACAAGTTCACCCACCTTATTCCAAATGCTCCTGACGTTGAAGTAGACACAAAGGTAGAAGACAGAGGGTGGTGGTGGAGGATTCTTTTTCAGGAGGCCTGTGACCAGTGGAGTGCCATAAGGATTGTCATTTACATAAATGATTTGGATGCGAGCGTAACAGGTACAGGTATTAAGTTTGCAGATGTTACCAAAATTGGAGGTATAGTAGACAGCAAAGAGGGTTACCTCAGATTACATGATCTTGACCAGATGGGCCAATGGGCTGAGAAGTAGCAGATGCAGTTTAATTCAAATAAATGCGAGGTGCTGCATTTTGGGAAAGCAAATCTTAGCAGGACTTATACACTTTTTACCTACTTAATGGAATACTGCATATAATTCTGGTCTCCTTCCTATTGGAAAGATGTTGGGAAACTTGAAAGGGTTCAGAAAAGATTTACAAGGATGTTGCTAGGGTTGGAGGAGTTGAGCTGTTGGGAGAGGCTGAACAGGCTGGGGCTGTTTTCCTGGAGTGTCGGAGGCTGAGGGGTGACCTCATAGAGGTTTACAAAATTATGAGGGGCATGGATAGGGTAAATAGACAAAGTCTTTTCCCTGGGATCGGGGAGTCCAGAACGAGAGGGAATAGGTTTAGGGTGACAGGGGAAAGAAATAAAAGAGACCTACGGGCAACTATTTGACACAGAGGGTGGTATGTGTATGGAATGAGCTGCCAGAGGAAGTAGTGGAGGCTGGTACAACTGCAACAGTTAAGAGGCATTTGGAAGGGTATATGAATAGGAAGGGTTTGGAGGGATATGGGCTGGGTGCTGGCAGGTGGGACTAGATTGGGTTGGGATATCTGGTCGGCATTGACGGGTTAGACCGAAGGTATGTTTCCATGCTGTACAGCTCTATGACTCTAGATGATGGCCTTTCTCAATTATGCCTTTGCACAGCTGAATGCCCAAGCTCAAATGCATCCCTCAGTACATAGTCCTAGACCTTAGAATGTGTCAGTCTACAACACTCAGTTGTGGACAAATTTACTCGAGAACACCAACAAGCTTTGTATAAACCAAAGAGTGTTGTTCAGCAAATTAATATTTATATGCAAGTGTATCCCTGACAACAACAATGTTGAGCACATGGGCCTGCATCATGGAGCTGCCCATAATGAAATGCAACAAAAACCATTGCACTTATTTCTTGACGTTCTCTGCAAATGCACTGGTTTGATGATCCTCCAGCTGTAGTTTACGTTTGTCTTGGTGTGCATCTCAGGGAACAGTAAGTAGAGTTTTTGTTTTACAGTGGCTATGCACGCCTTCCAGGTTTTAACATATGCTCCAGCACCTTCAGCTCATCTGATGTGACAGTGATGGGAACAATGCATTGGCCCAATTCCCAAAAATTATGACCTTGCTCTTGACTTGATTTCTCTTGATTCCCAGAACAGTTGGAACTGATTACAGATGTTCATCAGTCCTCTCTTTCTCCTACAGCTGCTCATCAGTCTGTGTACCAACAGAGGATCTCAGCAGAGGACACTATTGATATTCATGTACTTGGAGGCTTTGACACTGGTGCCTCCATGATCTGGAATAGTTACTCCTCTTAAGCCCACATTCTTTCTTATGGCCTTGCTAAAGGTTCTATACATTAGCAGGGCAGGGCAGCTCTACCTGACTCCAGATTTGATTGCCACTCATTGACTGAAACTTCACTACCGATGTTTGCTTCCAACAGTTGTATCCAATTGTGGAATCGAAACCCCATTTTGTTAGGCAACTCTATTGTGCATGCGTGCGATATTCAGATAAAGCCTTTCTCTTTGTCCAGGCTGATGAGGCATGTGCCCTGAACTCCTGCCTCCCCCAGCTCTGTCCCACACATAGGCAGCCATATCCCTAAGGAGTGTGAGGTTCTTGGAGGTCTTCCAGCTAGCTATAGCATATGTGATTGATCAGATTGAATCCCCAACTCCAAAGCAAGCTTGCATTTTATAGTCCACATGGGCTGATTAATTCACAAGTAACATTCACACAACACAAGGTAATGGTTACCTCCAACATGAGGAAGAATTGAAGCATCTCTCCTTGACATTCAATGGCATTACCGTCACTAAATATTGCAGTATCAACATTTTGAGGACCAGAAAATGAAATGGACTATTCATATAAATACAATAGCTAGAGCAGCAGATCTGTGGTTGGGGATTCTGTATCAAGTAACCTACCTCTTGACTCCCTAAAGCCTGTCCACCTTTCACATGATTTGGAGATGCCGGTGTTCGACTGGGGTGTACAAAGTTAAAAATCACACATCATCAGGTAATGGTCCAACAGGTTTAATTGGAAGCACTAGCTTTCGGAGAACTGCTCCTTCATCAGGTGACTGTGGACTAAACAATTGTAGGACACAGAATTTATAGCAAAAGTTGACAGTGTGAAGTTCACATCACACTGTAAACTTTTGCTATAAATTCTGTGTCCTACACAACCACATGAAGGAGCAGCGCTCCGAAGCTAGTGCTTACAATTAAACCTGTAGTTCTACAACCTGGTGTTGTGTGATTTTTAACTTTGTACACCCCAGTCCAACACCGGCATCTCCAAATCATGTGAAAGGTGGACAGGCTTTAGGGAGTCAAGATGTCGTGTGATTTTTAACTTTGTACACCTTTTACATAGCAGCTATATGGAATATCATGGAATACTCTCCATTTTAATGGATGAAGAAGCTTGACATTATCCAGTTCAAAGTAGTCATCTTGAATGGCACATTACACATTCACACCACTAATGCACAGTTGTAGCAAGATGTACCAGATACAAGATCCTCTGCAGTAACTTATCAAGATGTCTTTGATAACACCTTGTAATCTTATGACCCCTGCTGCCTAAAAAGAAAAAGATTGCAGACATATGGGAATGCATCAACTGTAAATTCCCCTCCACACCACGCACTGTCAGTGGGTCAAAATCTGGATCTTCCTACATAACTGCACTGTGTGTGTACCTAGACCACATAGTGGTTCAAGAGGTGGCTCACCATCACCTTCTGGCATACTTATTTCTGGAATAGCCGACAATGCCCACACGTACAAGTATAAAAATCATTCACACATGTGGAAAATGAGACCTGTTCAATAGAACAGAGTTTTAGAGATAACTATTGAAGGACTGCCTACCCAATACAACTATATCTAAAATTGAGACCATTTGTATGCTATTAATTTTTAATTCTATTAATGGAACTGGAATTTAAAAATAGGTAAAAATAATTCTAAAGCAGATTTGAAGGTGCATGTATATTGTTAAAATTAGAGCTAGGACTTGCAGCAGAAAAAAAATCAGGGAACACTTTTCTAGACAAGGAACAATGGAACTTCACCACTCTGTACCCCCCAAAAAATGTGAATACAAGAGTAACTGAAATCTTCAAGGCTCCTGGATTTTTGTAAGGTAATGATTTCGAGTGAAAGGGAGTAACAGACCATCTAACTGAATGATGCAACAAGCTCAAAGGGTGAAATGGCTTACGCCTGTAACTATGTTCATTCTACAATCTATGTAAGGCAACTTAGACAATAAGACCATAATTTCAATAGCATCATATGAATTGTAGACAAGCAGGAGGCATCAATCTGTTCTCTCTCCTGTCTTTTGTTTCTAAAGTTTATTACTAGAATCTGAATTGTTTATTTTTCATAATTAAGGATTTGTAGTGAGAGATTTCTGCTCATTTCTTTTGATACATTAATGGCAATTTTCTGAAGTGAAATCTATATTTATTTCACTCACCATAATCACAAAATTATATGCTTCATTGTACAGAACAAAAGTGTACACATTGCGAAAAGTGTAATCTGGACAAAAATCATTCAATCAATGGTAGTTAACAGTTAAAATCACATAAACAACAGCATACAATATTTTCCAGCTTGAAAACTGTTCAGGATTTTCCAAGGTACAAATTTTTTTTTAAATTAATCTCATTACATATTTTCCAGATGCTAAATAAGCACTTCAATCAAACTCTACAGATGGTATTGTGTTCTTTTTTACCATGAATTGTTCTAATGGAGGAATATATTTGAAATTCCATCACAACAACCTGAATGGAACAAGATGTTTGAGTGCAAGTGTGTAATTTTAATATGACATAAATAAAATGTATGGAATGAAGAGAGGTAGTTAGTGCAGTGATTTCTTTGTGCTTAATACCTTAAGATACAGTGCGAAGAAGGTTAATGAAGTCGCAAGGTGCTTGCTTCTTATCTTTCTGGAGCATTTAAGTAACTGAGGAATTGCAGTTTCAGTTTGGTTTGGTTCAAGATTGGAAGTCTGCTCACTCTCTCAATTATTTTGCCTGTTGTCACATGTATATGCTGTACTTGCAATAGCTGATAAGCTAGACTTGCCAAATTACGTTCAACATGGTCTCAGCATCAGCCTGTCACTATTTCTCTAGTGAGTACCAGATTTACATTTATCTAAAATATATGCAGGACATGTGTACTCCATTGGCTAAATCTTTTGTGTTCTGTTGAAAAAGTGCCAAATAAAAGTGGAAGGAAATTAAAGGTACACAGTTTCAGGATTCTAAACTTCTTTACATTGTTATTTTAATGACTGATTCACTGCATGTAAGGATTTAATAGGTTTTCCATGAATATTTCTGGTTTGATTTTTTAGTTTAAATGACAGTCAACTGTATTTGTTATGCTAATATTCAGAGATGCATCCTTAACCTATTAATACTTAAAACCTGAAATGGAAAATAACCAGACAAGATTACAAATGTAAACGATATCTTGAATACCTGTTTATTAAGTGTGTACAGACAAAACATATTAAACATTGGGAAGTAAAATAAGTCAGTGAGTACAAATACTTGAAGAAAATTCTCCTAGAATGTTGCAGAATTAAACACATTTATTTATGCTAATAATTATGTTTTAGTTGTTTTTAAATCGCAAACTATAGATACTTCAAGAGGTAACTTAAGTTGACCTGAAGAGGGCTCCAATGTATTTTCATTTGTGCTAGTCAGTAACAGCTTCGATAGTACCTTGTTTTCACTTATTTCTTTTGCACAATATGTGACAACATTAAGCTCAATTTGCAAGCAGTGTGACACTTGCAAAAACTGAAGAAAATATAAACTGTATGTTCAAAACAAAATACATCTATCAATGTGTTTGAATCTTCGTGACAGATATTTCAAGCAAGAAGAAGGTTTATGGGAACTCCTTGGTGTCATTTAACAAATACAGCACATTATTAACATTTTTAAACAAAAATGCTCCTTTTCCCCTTCTCAGGATGATCTAATTTATTTTCAGTTTTAATTTAATTTCATTCCATCTCAAGATTTCTGAAGAAAATGTGTGTCTTTCTTTTGGTGTTAAGTACATTTTACTGCACTTCTGCACACACGTCCACATTAGGTTTCACAGCCACAGTGTTTAAACAAAATATCTTCAAGTTCAGTGAACATGGATTCTTTTGTCAACTATTGAAACAATATTGTATCAGAGACCAAAGATAAGTTTCCTTTAACAGCACAGACTAATCAGAGAATGGCATATCTTAAGCTGTAAGTACAGAGAACAAATCTTTGACAGTGCCAGTAAGAAGCTGTTGATTTGATTTTGGATAAAGATCGTTGTTCTTCTTCTCAGAATTCAGTGTTCTACGTAATAAACAACAGGATTTTCTTATTTATCCACTTCAAACATTCCCTAAAAAACAGTGGAAAATCTTACTTTTCTTGGTTGTGTAATTTTCCTGATTCATTCCCACAAGTTATTTTCTCAAGTTAGGATTACATGATGGTCCAGACTGCACATTTCAGTTTACCAGTCTCTTTTCCTCGAGTGACCCACCACTGGAACGAGGTGGGAAGAGACCACCTACCTAGATGATAATTGCTTGAACTTGCTCCCTGCAGAAAACCTAAGTGCAGAACTTGAAGTCAGTCAAGTCCTTCAACTATACTTACATTCAAGGAACCATAAGATGGTACAGCATGGTAATCCAGACAAGCAACCTATCAGGGCAGCATCACTTATGGTAGTTGAATACTGAGTAAAATTTAACATAGAGTGTTCAGCATGTCAAATAAATACTAATATTATGTAATTAAGATGGCCATCCATTTATGTTAAAACAACAAGTTAAAATGTTTTACATTGCACCAATGATCTATTAGAAAAAGCTCAAATGTTAATAAATATCAAAATAAACAGTATAAACATTATTAGGAAATCCCTACTGTGTAACATCTGGAACAACAAACCCTTTTCGATCAAACTAGAATAACAGATATACTAACATCTATGCAATCCCCATGACTCTTCATCAGATCACCATCATTTTGTGCTCAAAAACATTTCCACTTTTCTTTCTGCATTACAACCTCCACCTTCCCCGACTCTTATGTACAAAACACATGCCATAAAAAATTTACAAGCAAAGTGGAATTTTTGATAACTGAATCATCTACATACCAGGGAGCTGTAATATTTATATTCCTTGTTACAAACATTCCCTAAACAATGTAAAACACAATTCCTGATTTTATTCCTTGGTTGCAACTTGGCTTATTTCACTTCATACATCAGCTTCTGCTAAAACATTGTCAAACTGGAAGTGTGTTATGAAAAATAAATATATTGTGTTCACATACTTTTTTCAATTTGGGTCAAAAATGCCCTGTGATACAGCTGTGGCATAGCTCAACGGTACATCAAGTCCCACTACTGGCCCCATCATGCTCAGCCAGCTTGTGATGTAATTTACATTCCTAAACAAAAGAAACATAAAATAAGCATGACATTTTCTTTAAAAAAAATTACTTCACGTTTTTCTTTTAACGTAGACAATTACAGTTTTGAGACACTTTTGTTTTCTGCATTAGTTGATTTAACAAAGCAATGTACAGCATAATAATGAGCATACACTATGTATTACAGTGTAGAACAAATATAAGTAAACTGGACATTTTCAAAGGCACACATAATGAATTACAAAAGGATTGCTTGCATTGCAGCACAGCTCATACAGCCTGAAGTATTCTGAAGCTGAATGTCAGTAACTCTGAAATGTGTTTCCAATCACCAGAAAGCAGTCACAGTTTGAGACATGTCTAAAAGGCAGAGTTTGAGTTCGACAATGCTGTTTTTCTCCCCCACAACCATCCCCCGCCCCCATTACATTTTTTTCTCTTTGCTCACTGGTTTTCTCTCCTTGAAAGAACGGACTCCTTGCTAGAATATGGCTCAGTGGACGCAGCATGCTGTCCAGGACCTTGCTCAAATTGCCATTATTCACGTCTACAGTGAGTGTAAGCAGGCTGTTTCATAATCATCAGAAGGGGGTTGTGGTTATAGGTAAATATTATGCTCTCCTCATCCAGCATCCAAACACAATCACATCCAACAGGGATTTCTGGATAATGATCAGGAGCAACAACCTTAGCTGATTTCCACTTCATAATCCAGGAATGCTGAGGCCAATGTTTTGTGCCCCTACTACTGTAGTATCGGAGATCAGCTAATTCAGCATATGTTAGGGTCGATTCTGGGTCTTTCCTGCTTTATACTGTTCAGCTCCTCAGTTGATAAAGTCAATAAACCATGGAAGGGGAAGACCTAATTAAATTTCTACCTTCCTACCCACTATAAGTTTAATACTGATGAAACAAAGCAAGTTGAAGAAACCAGAAATGTGTGAATGTAACAGACATAACAGTACTGTGCTCAACTCATTCCAAAAAAAAATCTTTGCATCTCATTAAGAATGCATTTCAATTCTTTAAAATTGCAACCTCCTTAGCAGTCTGAATGCCAAACACAAAACAGTATATTTCTCTTCATAACTTGTAAGTAGAATGTTAACCAAGTAGGGCATGAAACTACATAGTCTTTGTAAATCCACAGTCTTCCATAAACCAGCTGAATGCAAAGTCTGAATATTCATCTTTTCTTGGATGCTGTTAGTTACAAGAGGGCAGATGGGTGGCTATTACTAGACATCTGCCAATATGAATCTGTTACCAACTATTAGATGGAACACAAGATCAGCCAAAGTCGACCTTGCCTCCAGTTTTCTCCATTACTGCAGGGAGGAGGCTTGCTTTTATTCATTTTCCATCCCTCCCTTCCCAACCAGCACTGGAAATTTTTACTGCAGACCGAGGTATGATCCCTCATTCTAACATTCCACTGCTCCTTTACTTAAATAATTAGTAGTCACATTAGACATGATTGGCTGAAATTATGTTGGGCAATATTAGTAACCACACACATAAACATTCAGGTAAAGTTAATGATATAATCTGTTTGCTGCTTAAAACAAATGCAAACACATAATGCAGTTTACACCTTATTTTGAATCATCAATTAAGGAACTGCATCTGAATATGTTAACACTTTAATACCTATATCATAATACACAATGTTATCCCACTAAACGTTTTCTCTATTTCACACAGATCATCACAGTTATTTGTTTATTTTAACAACTGCATTTTGGAAAGGCAAACTAGGGCAGAATAAACAGGGCAGGACTTACACACTTAATGGTAAGTTTCTGGGGTAGTATGGCTGAACAAAGAGACCTTGGAGTGTGGGTTCATAGTTCCTTGAAAGTGGATTCACAAGTTGGTAGGATAGTGAAGGCAGCATTTGGTATGCTTGCCTTTATTGGTCATTGCACAGAGTACAGCAGTTGGAAGATCATGTTGCAGCTGTACAGGACATTGGTTAGGCCACTTTGGAATACCGCATGCAATCCTGGTCTCTCTCCTATAGGAAGGATGCTGTGAAACTTGAGAGGGTTCAGAAAAAATTTACAAGGATATTGCCAGGGTTGGAGGGTTTGAGCTATAGGAAAAGGTTGAATAAGCTGGGGCTGTTTTCCCTAAAGCAATGGAGAATGAGGAGTGGCTTTGTGGTTTATAAAATCATGAGGGCTTTGGATAGAGTATGTACACTCCATGGGCTAGGGGAGTCCAAAACTAGAGGGCACAGGTTTAAGATGAGAGGGGAAAGATTTAACAGGGACCGAAGGGCCAGTTTTTCCACGCAGAAGAAGGGCTTATGCCCGAAACGTCGACTCTCCTATTCCTTGGATGCTGCCTGACCTGCTGCACTTTTCCAGCAACACATTTTCAGCTCTGATCTCCAGCATCTGCAGTCCTCACTTTCTGCACGTGTATGGAATGAGCTGCCAGAGGAAGTGGTGGAGGCTGATACTTTTAAAAAGCATTTGGATGGGTATTTGAATAGGAAGGATTTAGAGGGATATGGGCCAAGTGCTGGCAGGTGGGACTAGATTTATTTAAGAAATCTGGTCAGCATGGACAAGTCGGACTGAAAGTTCAATTTCCGTGCTGTACATCTCTATGACTGTATGCCTCTATTTCACATTGTTTTTAGACACTATGATATAGCACAGCTTAAGATCAAAGATGGGCAAAGAAACCTGCTGCTTATCACCAAACAATGAATCACTTCTCTGCTATATCGAGCACCACTTGGAGGAAGACAGGGAGCAGCAAGAGCACAAAATGTACTCTGGATGAGGGCCTTCCATGTTCATTACTGAGAGGCTGAATGGCACCATTGCTGACTGGGACCTTAAGGATGCATCTGCCTAATAGGATTCATGTCAGATGCTGAGTAAACAATAAAATGAAAATTCTATGAAACCTTTTCCTCACCCATCACTTAACAATCCAGCTGTTAAGGTGGGAGTGACCACTGCACAATCCTTGTGGAGTCAAAGTCATGAAGAAAACTGTCCCCAGGTCACCCCGGTGCTGTGAGCTAGTGAGTCCAGAAACAGGAAGCTAATGCAGTCGATTACATGATTGGAGAAATGATTCAGGATGTCTGAGGTACCTGGGGAATTAGAGTGGTTTCTAGAGAAGTTGGAACCATTACATGCTGGACAGGTTACACCTCCATTCAGCTGGGACTAATATCTCTCACGAGGAGGTTTACTGGGGCTTTTGAGAAGTGTTTAATTTATTTTATAGGTGAAAGGGAACATGAATATTGATTCAGAAAGTAAAGAGCAAAACTGAAAATGGAAGGCAGAAAATTGTGAACAGAGTATGGGAGGCAGTGAGAAGAAAGAATAAAAGTATCAAAAGAATTTGTCAATGCATATGGTACATACTTCAAAGAAAGGAATTCAGTGAATAAAGCAGATCAGTTGAGCTCAGAGACACTTTGCATTATGATATCACAGTTACGAATGAAACTTGGCTAAAAGAAGGGTAGCAATGACAGCTCAATAGTGACAGCATTCTAAATGAGATAATGAGAGAAAGAGGGGGGAGTTTGCAATATATTTGCTAATAAAACACAGACAGCCAAGAGACGATAAGCTAGATGATTTGATGGGATGAATGGCAGAACAAAAAAGGGCACTCATGGTGCTAAAAGTGAATTATGACTGTCCAGTCAGAGGGAGATGGAAGAAAAAAAAGTAACACAGAAACAACAGAGCAGTGGTATATTCGGGATTTCAGTAATCCTAACATTAACCGGGATGGAATCAGTGTAAATGGTACAGGTGGAACAGAATTATTAAAATGCACTCAAGATAACTTTTTACCTGGTTCCTAGCAATCACAATCAGTGAAAGGGTAGTTTTGGACCAGGTTTAGATTTTACAGGGTGAAATGGTCCCCAACACCAACTCACACACCTGCTAAATGGTTGGTAGGGACCATCTCTGCCCAAGGCGGAATGTCTGCTCTCCTGCTGCCAATGAGGAAATAAAATCCTGGAATTCCCTCCCTAACACCATTGTGTTTATTTACAGAATATGAAATGCAGCAGTACAAGAAGACAGCTTATCACCGCCTTCTCAAGTATGACTAGGGACAGGCAATAAATTCTGGTCAGCCAGTGACACCACATCCCAGGAATGAATTTTTAAAAACTCTTGCATTTATTAATTAGCAAGCTCACTCTTTTTGGGAAGTCAAGAAAGTTTGGTTAAATTGGCTCCTTTTAAAACAGAGGCGAGGAGAAAGTATTTCTCTTTGTGAACCTGTGGAATTCACTATCCAATAGGACGGTGGACATGGGGACAGTGAATAAACTGAAGAAGGAGATAGACAGATTTTTATTTTGGAATGAGTTGAAGGGTTATCGAGAGCATTTAGACAGACACATGAACAGGCAGAGAATAAAGGGGTATAGGATTAGTTTGGAATGGCATCATGGTTGGCACAGACATGGAGGGCCAAGTGGCCTGTTCCTGTGCTGCATTGTTCTATGCTCTATGCTAACATAAGAAGTAGGAGCAGGAGTTGGGGAGCAGGCAGAAAAGTGTAGCTGAAGCTGAGATGAGACCAGTTCTGATCATATCAAATGGCAGAGCAGGCTTGTGGGGCTGAACTGCTTACTCCTGCTCCTAGTTTTTAATGTTAATAAAGAGCACAGAACAATACAGCATAGGAAGTGGCCCATTGGCCCTCCATGTTCGTGCTAACCATGATGCCCTTCCAAACTAATCCTATTTGCCTGCACGAGGTCCATATCCCTCTATTCTCTGCATGCCTAACTTTGCTTCTACCACCTCCACTGATAGCACGTTCCAGGCACATTTTATTTGGTTTTTAATAGAATGGTATTAAAAAGGGAAGGGAGCAGTTTTTGTATTAACCTTGTTGAGATCAACACAAAGGGGCAGTGAATAAAGACGGTGAATCAAATTATCCGTCCTCATCTGTGCGCGTTAAGAACTGGGATATCCCGCCTGGAACCAGAACACATTGGGGGTATTTCAGTCAGGGTCAGGACGTAATATCATTCATCATGAGCTTCACATTCATTTTCAGGCCCTGCTGAATTTTGCGACTACAGTATCTGTGGAAAGTCCCGACAAATTAGCAACTTTGGAATTCAAACATTGATCCTATCTGATCTGAAATTTAAACTGGTATAACCTTTCAAAAGCGAGAGCATACTCTGCATGTGTAATAAATTACCAACTTTCAGAGTACAGATGAAAGGAGATGTTGAATTTTACAACCACTTTTAGATGTGCTGTAAGTTTTGTCTACAGAGCTATTGTCAACTTAACCTCATCTCTTTAGTTATTTTTATTCTAAAGGCTGTATCCAAGGATAGATTCATGACCTTCTATCATTTAAGAAAACTATTTGAAATACAACTTTTAAAATACTCTGCTATAAGAATTGGTGGGAGATATTAATTACAGCACAACAGTTTTACATAAGCAGTTTCTATTATACATTTTGTCCTGGGAATTTGTAATGAGATACAGAAATGGGAACTCAATATAGGAGCTGAATGTTAATGTTTCAATCTGCTTATAATGGAGGAACCTGACAGTGTGTTAGGAACTCAGAAAATTCAACAGTACATTGAACTCAACCATAGAATCTGACACTGGGGTCTCCTGATCAATCAGAAAGGGCATGCAAGATGATAGTCCAAGGCCTCAGTATCTAAAAGGATCCCACAGGATTGTAAGGCTTTGGAAACTGCCAAAAGAGAGTCATAAATTCAACACAGGAATGTTCGACCTGTCCAAAGGTTGCCCCAACATTCTCAGATATATCCTGGACAGCAAGCTGTGGATTGTAGGAGCACATGTGGACACTACTTTTTCCCATGATTCCCACGGAGCAAAAGAGGACATGGCTGGATACAGAAGAAAAGATGAATTGAGGGTTACTCAAGAATTATTAGTTTATTCTTCCTATCGTTACAGTGAAACTGAACACTAAACTGTAGGTGAGGCAGAGGTAGCCCTCCACTTATCGTCATACTGACACCTGTGGAGCAGATAGCAGTAGAGGTAAATTGGATGTCAGAGTACCTGGTCATTGGCAAAGATGTGATGGTGGTGTTCCAGCTACCGAACAATGTCAGCAACAAAAGAAGAATGATCTGCACAATGATACATAGAATCCTCTGAGATTGTCAATTCTAATTTATGCTCTTCATCCCTTACAGACTATCCTAGTGTCCTTCAGGAGCTGGGGTCATAGGAGGAAGCTGAAGGTTTGTTAAAGGGGCTTGTATGCTCTGAGAATGGTCACAGGATATATACACAAGCTCTCAGGTGGTCAGCAAGACATGTAGTGAATTGCGATACAGTGAAGTGCACATCACAAGTCAGCAGGAGCAGAGGTAATGGATACACAAAACAATGATGTAGAGTCTCTGTTAAAGGCTACAAGACTATCCAAGATTTGCTCAGATGGGTACAAATGCTGAGTCTTGTAAGCCATCAATAAAGAAGACTATTCTGAAGCACCAGCTGAAACGTGTGAGGCTCTGCCAGTTTGTCCAGAGGCACCAATGGTGACTGGAGGGAGACTGGCGAACTCAGCCGCAATAATGAGCACTATGATTGCTCCCATTTCATACTCATGTCTAGATCCATGGAAAGTGAGGCCATCTACATGAATGTGGTAGGCAAGCACAGGCCTGAGGACCCTAACCAAAAGCTGAAACATTCAGTGTACCATGTTATGGAGGGTGGCCATCTAGCACCACACTTAAAGGTACAAAGGACAGCACAGCTCAAGGGCAGGCCCTTTGGCCAACCCAAGATTGTGCCAACACATAATGCCTTTCTAAACTTTAAAAAACATTTGCCTCTATAAAGTCCATATCTCTCTATTCTCTGCCTATTCCTATATCAAGATGCCCTCAGCACCTCCTCTGACAGCACATTCCAGGCACTTACCATCCTCTGTGTAAAATATCTTGCCTCTCACATCTCCTTTGAACTTACCCCTTTTACCTTTAACTTATGTTCCCCTTTTAACTTAAATTTACCTTTTATCTTAAACCAGTCCCTATCCCTCTCCCTCTTTTACCTTGAACTCGCATTCCCTCATAATTGATATTTCTACCCTGGGAAAAGACTCTGATTATTTGCTTTATCCATGCCTGTCAGAAGTTTGTAAACTTCTTTTAGTTCACCACTCAGTCTCCAACATACAGTCAAATGGAAATAAACCGAGTTTGTCCAATCACTCCCCACAGCTAATGGCCTGAAGCCAGGCAACATCCTGGTAAACCTTTTCTGTACCCTCCTCTCACCTTTCTGGTAGCCTGGCGCCCAGAACTGTATGCAATATTCTAAATGTAAACTAACTAAAGTTCTACACAACTAAGTGCAGATATGTTATTTTGTGCTCCTGGCTATTGGAGAAATGCAGGTTTTCCAATGGGGGAGTATGATGGAGAAAGGGAACACATAAGTCGGAACTCTGGTCAAAGAAGTTTCAATCCCCAATCCTTGCATCCTTCATACCCCAGCCCCTGCTAAATTAGATTTTGATGGCTACCATGACGCTGAGGCCAATTGGTTAGGAAATGGAGATAAAAGGCAAACAACACTTCCAAGTGAGCAGAAATTAGTCTAAATTCTTGAAAGTCACTTCCCCAGCAATGAAAAGCACACTCTCAGAATCGGCCCAGTGAGCTGAAACAATTTGTTTCAGCATGGAAACAGCTATTTGATTTTGCCAAGTAAAATTTTTAAAATTGGTTTCTGCCAACACTGGACATACCATTGTCTGGTTTTGTTAAACATTTTCTGATTATATCTGGTACACATTCAGTACGGGTTTTGCTTTAGTAAATTCAACACTCTGTGTTTTGGCTACCTTGTTCTCACAAGTCACTCAAAATGCCTTCTGACATGTTTTCCAATTGCTCTTTAGCTTTTCAGCTGAAAGTTCACATGACCAGTGCAGGATTTTAAAAAATTGAATTCTTGTTAGTAATGTAGTAAATATGACAGCAAGTTTCCAAAAACATTGTGATAATGACCAGATAATTGGCTTTTTTTATTATGTTGATAGAGAGATATATCAGCTAGAACAATTCATCTGCTCATCTTTGATATCCATCTGAGAGAGCAGATGAGACCACTGTTTGTCAACTTATACAAAACAGATAGAGCCTTCAACATTGCAACACTGCTTCAGTGACGCATGGAAAGATCAGCCAAGATTTTGTACCTCAGTGTCTACAGGACTTCATTCCACAACCTGAGATCCACACAATTTTGAGACTCTGGCAAAAGTGTTATTAAATGAGCAATGAATGAAACAACACTGTTTCCCCAGGTCCATCCCTGATGAAGGGCTTTTGCCCGAAATGTTGATTTTCTTGCTCCTTGGAGGCTGCCTGACCTGCTGTGCTTTTCCAGCACCACTCTAATCTTGACCCTGAAAAATCAATGTCACTGTCTTCTTGCAAGATCTTTCACCTATTTTCACCAGTCAGGATCGATGCTACAGCCTTAGGACTACAAAATAATGAGCTGCTCAAAATGTACTTTTACCTACGACTGATATACTTTCTGTCATCAAAAGAAGTCTGTTACTTCTTGGTGGTCACTACTACAGCTATTTTCAGCTGTTTCTCACAATGTTTCAAAATCATTGAATTTTTTAAAAAGCCTCAATCACCTTTTGTTTGCAGTTCCTGGAAAAGACTGGGTTTGGGGGAGGAGGTTTGGATCAGTAACCAGCATCAGTGCACTAAAGGAGTCAATAAGTGTTCTTACTTCATTTGATTTGATTTGATTTACTGCCACAAAATACACTGAAAAGTGCTGTATAGTGTTGCCATGCTCCAGCACCATCTTAAAACACAGAAAAATAAACAGAAACCTAGCATATAAAGGCAGAAAAATTAGGAAATAAAGAAAAAGCATTCAACTTTCAACTCCTTATAATGGAATCTGTCATGGACAATAGGCCCAGTGGCTAGGCATGGGTGCTCATGCTTCGGTGCTCTCTCATCTCCACTGCCGCCCTCACCATTGGTAGTTTGCGATGGACTTCGGCAATGCTGCCTTGAGCTCACTTCAGGCCCAACTCACTGATGCAGCCGCTGCGCCTCACACTGGGCCCGAACTCGCATCAGCTGCCGGCTCCATGAATTCCACACACTGGATGCAGACGCTGCTGGGAACACAAACTTGTCTTAGCCGCAGCAGCCCTGAGTTGGCACTAGGACCGCCTCGGCGATGCGGGAGGTGTCAGGTACCTAAACGTGTCTTTGACTCCACCATCACAAATCTGCACCGCTGGGCCCAATCACCACCACGGGTCTGCACTGCTGGGCCCAATTACCACCACGGGTCTGCACTGCTGGGCCCAATCACCACCACGGGTCTGCACTGCTGGGCCCAATTACCGCCACAGGTCTGCAATGCTGGGCCCAATCACCGCCACGGGCTGCACTGCTGGGCCCAATTACCACCACGGGTCTGCACTGCTGGGCCCAATCACCACCACAGGTCTGCACTGCTGGGCCCAATTACCGCCACGGATCTGCACTGCTGGGCCCAATCACCGCCACGGGCTGCACTGCTGGGCCCAATTACCGCCACGGGTCTGCACTGCTGGGCCCAATTACCGCCACGGGTCTGCACTGCTGGGCCCAATCACCACCACAGGCTGCACTGCTGGACCCAATCACTACCACGGGCTGCACTGCTGAACCCAATCACTACCACGGGCTGCACTGCTGAACCCAATCACCGCCACGGGCTGCACTGCTGGACCCAATCACCACCACGGATCTGGACTGCTGGGCCCAATCACCACCACGGATCTGCACTGCTGAACCCAATCACCACCACGGATCTGCACTGCTGAACCCAATCACTACCACGGATCTGGACTGCTGGGCCCAATCACTACCACGGGCTGCACTGCTGGACCCAATCACCACCACGGATCT